>NC_071276.1:4895999-4975999 GCF_023375685.1 Ictalurus furcatus
AGTGAGTGAGGGAGAGAGAGAGTGAGAGAGAGAGAGAGAGAGAGACATGAGGGAACAACTGTTTATAGCAGTTATAAGTGATAATAGGTAATAACTTGTTTCGCAGATGTTCCACAACAGTAAATGTAACTATAAACATAAATAGTATGAGAGAAAAGTTCACAGTAATCAGCTTGGCGGTTGTAATTGGTTAGTTTTCTCGGTTTCGTGTCAGGCTGCATCACGTCAGCATGTCGTTGATTATTTTTCTATAAAAGCATATTCCGATGTGTTTAATCCTTACTTATATTATTAGTAGTGAACACAAACACATGTACAGCTCCACTTGAGGCATCGCAAACTGGAGAGGAGAGAGAGGGTTAAAAAGGAAATGACATCATTTAAATGTGTTGGCCTTCAGGGAATATAAACTAGGCACAACCTCATATCAGGCTGTACTGCATTTGTGTTGAAAGTGATTCATTTCTGTCTGACCATTCAATTATCTGAGAGAGGGACAGACTCCATAGTGAGCCTCGTGCCAACGATGACATTACACACTCTTATTTCCTGTTTTCCAGCAGATTGTCTCACTATCGCCACGGAAGCAGAGCTCTCTCACTGTTCCTCTCGGTTCTAGGCGCGTAACAGCGTGGTCCAATTCAGTGGGATATTTATTTATTTTATTTTTTTGAAGAACAATTCATGAGAGGTAAATATTTTTGCAGGAACCCATGATGCTACTTTTCAACAATTCTAATGTTGATTGACTGTAAGAGCTGCCCAAGCTAAACCAAAGCACTGCCTCCATACATACATTCCATGTAGTCACTGTTCATTAATCTCCCCTGAACACAGTATTATGTGGGAAAAACAAGCTTTTCCACACTGATGTCATGCTAATTAATGCCAGTGGCCGGTGGCTGCATGAGCTGAGCTGAGCTCAACCACTCTGCCATGCCAAGCATGCCAACTCAGTCAGCCAATCAGAGAGAAGAAAAGCGGTTTCTCTAGCCAACCAATCAGAGCTGGAGAAGCAGTAAGTGGTGCCAGGGTGCAGACTTTCTTCTCAGAAAGTGTTTCCATCCAAATGGTCAGCAAAATTTGAAGCTGATTGTACATTCAGCATCAGGAAATTGTTAACAATTTCTATCAAATCGGAATATTCAAGAGATGACTGAAAGAGCACAATGTAATAAAAAGAGCTGTTGTATCTGAATGAGAGAAAAAAAACCCCCATCTGCTTCTATTCAAGTAATTTAGAAACTCCAATCTGAGGCTACACACATCGAGTACTGGATCATGCTTTAAATTTATTCCCTGGCTTTCAGATAACTCAATGTAGCTCAATTCTTGAATCTAAATATGTGCCATGAAAGAAACCTGGACAGGACTAAAACACTAATAATCCATCAATTAGCAATAATCAAATTAAATATTTTCCAAAATGTTGATAATTTATACTGCTGTCTGGTCTCCAGGTGTAAATATTACAATTCAGTTCTGAATTTTAACCTGTTAACGACCACAGAAATGTTCATTAAGGCATTGTTCATGTTGGTCATCATGAGCTTTATTGTACTCACTGATAGTGTGAACGGTGGCATGTGATTATTATCATCTTATTTGGTTTACTAATGAGATTTTAATCATGGGCATTGCCTAGCAGCTCTCCTTATTGATACTCATTGTAGAGATGAGTAAAAAGGGGGCCAAGCACCATGTGTGAGTGCAGTTGTTTGAAAGAGCAGCGGCTTGAAAGAGCAGCGGCTTAAGAGAAAATTCGTGGAAGAAAATTTAAAGATCAGGTTGGTGAACAGGTGTCCAGTGACGTTTAACCAAAAAAAAAAACAAAAGAAAGAAACTTGAACAGAGCTGAATGGGAAAAAAAGTTTATTTCCATAATATACACACAGTACATCATTTCCACAAAATGTACAAAGTGCAATATGCGTCAGAACTACAGCAAATCTTGCGGTACAAAAGACAAAATTACTGCATACTTAAATATAAAACAAAACTAATGGCAACAGTAGTGAATAAGAGAATTGCGTACACATCACAACCTCTTCCTATTTGCTCGAAGGGCCTTAGCGACGATATGGCTGCTTTAGTGGTGGCCCAGATACGTCACAACATTACGTATGAATTCATGTAGTGATGAAATCTCTCTCTTTCACTCAAACCACTCTTCCCAAAGGTGCTGTAAAAGTGGCATCAGCTGAGCATGCTAAACCAGCTTCCTCATGGAACAAAGTCTATACTGACTGACTGACTGACTGGCATTGAACATTTCATTTAACTTTGGTTATGGCTGAACCAAAATATGTGCTGAAAATGTTCTCTGTTTGGAGTGAGGAGAACTTGGCAACTCTACTTCTTCTTCTCAAGAAGTTTTGCCATTCATTTTTTCTCTTCCAGAATTTTTTTTTTTTTTAAGTCAGATAATCAAGCCTAAATGGTATAAAAACTCAAAAATGTAAGAGAACAGATTTATAATAAAAATGTTGGCAAAATAACAGAAGGGAAGATAAAGACTGAACCATGCCTCTGGTGTTTCACTATAAGGCACTTTAACATTAATAACTAACAACGCAACACTAATGTGAAAGTCATGAACCAGCAACTCATTTGAGTGGCATCAACGGCAAAGTGCCAATGGCTTGTGTGAGGGTGAAGAGGGTTCAGGGACACTCTTGGCGTGAATTGTCACTCAGTGGAACGGGATTGGCAAGAACGTTAAAATGCAAAACACAAAAGTACAGGAAAATCAAACTCAGGTTCCCCAATCCAAAACAGATCCCATAATGTTCCTCAACACTTTTACTAATCACAGATCGATAGATTTGCAGCTGCTCCTAAAAGATGGATGGAAACGAATCTTTGGATCACTGCATCCCTCAGACGTGGGAACCAAATGATGATTATGACAGACAGCTCATATGCTAAAATACGCTGTACATTTAGAAAAAAAACATGAACAAACCAAAACCTGATGATCCTTAACATTAGGGTTCCGTTAGTAAACATTAACGAGTCTTAAACGTCAGCATTAATAAACTGTAAGTAATGTTACTCGACTACAACGACATTCGTCTAAATCGTTAATGAAATACACCTGCACTGATTAAAAAGAAACATAACTGAGCAAAGATTTAATTACAGCATGTTCCCGGCATCCTACTGTTAGCGTAAGGAACTTGCTTTTCAGACACTGATGTGTTCAGTAAGGTGTTATTCACTGTGGGCTTCCTTTCATGAACACTATTTAATCCAGGTGAATGTTTGGCTTATTTTGTTGATCAATTAATACAAGTGTTAACTACTTTGTTAATCTTACTGATGCTGTGTTAATGCTGCATTTGTTCATGTGTTAAATTATGCCAGTTAAGGGAACCTTCATGTAAAACATTATCGTAAAACCTTGTAAACAGAATTCACAGAGCTGTGGCTGAAATGTCAGATTGCATTTCTAATAATAGTAATAATAATAATAATAATAATAATAATAATAACCAGTTGACACAACAGCACAGTGATTTAAAACAATAATAATAATAATAATAATAATTTAAATCATGGGCAGTAACTAGCAGTTCTTGCTAGTGGTTCTGTTTGTGCGTATGAGTAAAATGGGGCCAAGCACCCTGCGTCAAAGCAGTTCCTCCCTAACATGAGCAATCTGAAATTGTTCAACAGTGTGGAGCGTAATATGCTGTAAAATCACACAGGCTACGATTGAATCTTTGAAAAAAATGAAAATAAACATTAAAATGCTTCAGATCTATATTTATATTTAAAAAAAACAAAACAAACACAGGAATTTGAACTCTTTGGAATTACGATGTAAGCGAACAACTACACTTTGTTCAAATTTGTTGATTGCAAATCTGTATACATGGGTAATGTTAAAATCGCTAGCTTTTCTTTTTGATCAGCAACACAGACGACGTGTAGACTTGACATTTCCTCAGTGAATCCGAGCCCGACCTTGCCACTGGTCTCAGGAAACCCAAGACTTTTTTTTTTTTTTTTAAAACAGTACGATATCAGGATTTGGAAGTAAAATTCAGATATCAGATTGTTGTGCAGGTGTACAGTAGTGCCTTATTCAAGCCAAAAACCAAAGGTCTTCCTTCAGAGTTGCCATAGGGACGCAAGTCCCGGCCATTTTGTCACCTACAAACGTATTTACATACAGTGCATTGTGATGCATTGTGCATTCGACTGGAGCATGTGTGTATCGTATGAGCCTGCTCATGGATAAATACTAACGTGCAGTCACACACTCGGAAGGTTGTTTTTTTTTTCTTTTCTCTTTTCTGTCTCTCATAAATATTATTTCACAGTAATCGCACGGTCCATGGTGTGGGACGTCACTCACTCTCGCATGCAAAAGGTATAATATACACAAGACACACTTCAGTCAGAAACACACATTCAACATAACAGCATTGTTAGATGTACAAAATAAGATTAAAAAAAAAAGTTCTTTTGCATAATAAAAAATAACTCAAGTATTTTAAATATTGAAACTTGTTGAGTGATTTGAAATCAAGGGAACAAACCTGACATGAGAATGACAGAGTGTGGGCACTGCTGATATGGGTGGATGAGTGTGCTAGAACATGGAGTTTTGTAAGTGAGTAACTGTGTGTGTGTGGCTGTAGATCTTGTGCACAGGACTATTGAGACCCTCAGGACAGCACACACCCACATACGACAGATACACGTCACATGATCTTGGTAGAGATCAACAAACTCAAAGTCATGTTGGAATGGAATTATACAGACAAATGGCACACACGCACACGGTTGTGTTTGTGTGTCTATGATTTTTCAGTCTGAAATGTATTTCAAAAACACATTTGATCAAATCATATTCTCTTTAAAAAAAATCTAATAATTATATAGAAATTTGAATTCATATTTGTTCAGTAGGAGAAAACAGACCTCATTTCTTTTTGATCTCTACCCTTCTGGCTCTTACTAGATCAAGGCAAATATCTGGGGAAACCAATCGGTAACTAGAACATGGCTTTCTACATCTACAACTTTTAAAAGTGTAATGTATGACATTACAAAAGAGAGAATCTTTACAATCTTACCCTGCGTTCATACTAGCAGCTGACACGTCATCGACGTCGCACCTGCTCCACGGTTTCCATGTTTTTGTGGCAACTGTTATCACTTGCAGTTATGATCTGTTCAGGGTTTTAGAAATTCCCTTCTACCACAATGCTGCTGAATTCTCAATTCTGATTGGTCAGAAGCTGTGGACTAATTTTATGTAGCAGCAGCTCTGAGAGTAGTTCGGTCCGCAAGGCAAATCACGGATTTATATTATATTATATTATTATTATTATTATTATTATTATTATTATATTATTTTCATAGTCATGGCTGTGTCACAGAAACTTGGATGGCAGACACGCAAGAATCTAAATCTAACAATAAACTGTTGCTATTTAACAAAGAAAAAATTTATAATTGTTGATGTGGTGAAGTTTTCTGTAAGGAGATTTTTATTTAATTTTTTTTGGAAGGAGTCTCCAGTGTCAGCACTTTGTAACAGTCATCAAGTTTTCCACCATGGGACAGAGGATGTTTCTAGGTTAGATGACAAGCTGTGTTTTTTTTCTTATTAACTTCAAGAGAAAGTGAGGGAATTACTCACTTTTTATAGCTGCTGTAACATAAGTGATAACAAGGAACGACCTTGTTTCATGTATGTAACTTTAAATGCAACTATAAAGGGATTAAAAATGGTCACAGCAAATTGCTGTGATATAAGACTATAGGAAAATAATAGGAAAATAATCTACGCATCATCACCAGGCCATGTTTTATTCCTCGGATTATTGTTAGCAACCAAAGTGTATACGATATGCTCTAGTGTATAATTTATACACTATAATGTATATGACGTTAATAAGAAAACGTCATGTTCGTCTTGTGTTTAAAACACATTTTAATACCATAATAAGATAGTTTCTATTTTAATTTTCAAGTGGCAAGCAATGACTACGTTTACATGGACAGCAGTAATCTAATTATTGACCTTATTCTGAATAAGATAATATTGTGATTAAGGTGTTTACATGAGTTGCTTTTAGAATACGCCTTTCATGTTCCCGTTTTACATGTTGTAGAACATAGATCGATTAACAGCACACGTCATTACGTCCCCATGCCATGCCGTCAACGTCCCCTGCAGAATTTCACATATTGACATACACTTGGTCTTCGTTATGGTACTGTATACAGTTTTGGGTGTTCCATTTTTAATTTTACGAAACTTCAAGTGCAATAAATTATTTGTCATGCTGTACGTGTATATAGACGACTACTGAAGCCGTGGGCTGCGTCCAAAACCGCGTCCAAAACTCTGTGAAGAACGTATGCTCCATGTGATGAAAATGAACAGATTGCCTGCTGCATTTTTGCTTGCTAGTGTGAACGCAGAGTAACTGTGATTGCTCGAGAATCTTGTCAGGGCCAGATGTTCCAAAAGCACCCTTATGCTACGTTCACAGGATGTTTTAGCATCCACTGATATGCACCGCTGGTTTGTCATAGGCGTGCTTGTGGAGATTTGTGGATTTTAGTGGTAATTTTGTGCTATAACCCAGTAGACCTGTGAACACAAGAAGTGTGTGCCAAGTTAAGGGTTGACAAGAGCTGCCCTTGTAGAGTTCTGTAAAATATATCTCCAGACATTACATCATAACCAGCATTAGTTTCCCAAAACTGGGGTAAATGACTGTAATGATTTACATAGCCCCCAAAATGCATCGTTCTCATTGCATCACATTTTTGACAAATAGCAAAAAAGTCCCTAAGGTGCTAAAGTGATACCTTCCATATTAAAGCATTTGATGTAATCATCACTACGAGGGTCTGAGACAAAATATCAACCACTGTTTCTCCAAAACACCTTAGGAAGACTTCAAAGTCTTCTCCCACACACAGACACAAACATGTCTTAATGTCTGCAATATAATATTTCAATAAGTCCTAACCGCCATCATGTGCCCAGTGTTAACATTCAATGGTAAAATTGACGATGGAATTCAAACCAGAGCAAAATACAGCTAGGTATCTCCAGCAACTGTTGATATATAGAGCAGAGTGAACAGCAGAGAGATTGAAACAGAATCGTGTTCTTCCATTCTAGAAACCTCTCAGCACGCACGAAGTAATCAGCAGTGATATGGAAATCCTTTTCCCTTTGCGTTCAGAAGTATCCAGAGTGTCATCAAAACGTGAGCAAGCAGGAAGATGGGCTTCACACCGAACCAGACGTGTAGACGAACAGACAACAGGTAGCAATTTCTTGTGAAATATGGCTGCTCAGCAGGAAGGGGAACCGAAGCAATGGTTTCCTTGGACGCTTGGCTGAAGAGCACTCGGTGTACAAGTTGTTTATATCACGCATTTTTAGCTTCAGTTCCATGCAACAAAATCCTTAAAACTCACAAGAGCCTTCTCGAAATATTTGGATATCCTGTTTCCTTGAGTAGCATATTTTTTAATATTCACAGCATTTAAAAGGTCTGTTGATTCCCAACTCTATTTGTTACTTCATCTACTGCGCAGTCCTTCCATGCAAGTCCTAAGAATCTCAGCAGGATGTTCCCTTTGATGGCATTTGTAGATGATAAACCCTCTCAAATAAGAGGAACGGCTTTTGGGATAGCAGTTTTTGTGTTGCAAACCCTGTTTTCCCCCCAACTCTACATTTTAATTTGGCTAAAGCACAGTCCTTCCGCACAAGCTGCAGGAACAGGAACTTCAGCAAGGCCTTTTCCAAGCCACCCATTTAAAGAGATCTTTTTACTGCAAACGCCAAACCTGGGTACTGATTCGCGGATGGCCAATCCTCCAATTTAAGAGAAGGAGGTTTTCGGGAAGGGAATCTTTGTCCAAGTACAACATCATCTTGCACAAATCCCCCTCACTTATTGTCAGCTCCTGGGCTCAGTTGTCCCCGTTGCTCCTGGACTGAAGAGTTCCATGGCTGTAGTGGCAGAGCAGCGATTGGCACGATCCCAATCTGGACTGATAGTGCCTTCCGGCTCTGGGGAGAGTGTGAGAAGAAGAAGAGTGCCAGCGTCAGAAGAGCATGCTGAGGAGCACAGGTCTTCCGTGGAGAAGGTGAGACTGCCGAGCTTGGCTAGTGAGTTGGAGCGCTTTAGACGGGAAGGCACTGTGAGTCCGGCCAGGCGCATCCTCACTTCTATCTCCTGTGCCCGCTGGCGCACCAGACCCGGCTTTCCGCGAATGCTGCGGATGCTGTCGCTGCTCGAGCTGCGCGTCAGCGTGGAGCCATGTGGGGATGAGACCGGCGTCAGGACTCCAGAGTCTTCAACTGCAGGTGGCACCGAGGTCCAAAAGTCTGCTTGAGTACCGAACATTCCAGACGAAGTGTCTTTAGACGCGGAAGGACGCTCTGGTGTCTCTGAGGAGCCTCGTGCAGCATTTCCTGCGTGTTCACGGAAACGTTCCTGGAACATACCTGAAAGTTTCTCCAGCCTCTCAGCTCGCCGCCTGACCAGGCCAGACCTTTGTAGCTGGTCTAGTGTCTCCTGCTGTTGCTGTGAGCTCACCTCTCTAGGTAGACCTGGAGACCTCTCTTCTGCCTTGTCCTTGTCTGTTGAACCTTCATTCCCTTTGACCACTTGCCCCAGTGCTGTATCCATTGTTTGCTGAAGATCAGGTTTCTGTGACTGGCTTCCGGACTTGTCCTTATGCACCAAGTGTGGGATGGCTGAGATGCACGACTCTGAAGCTGTCTTGTTGCACTTGGTGCACTTGCAGTTTGGGCTACAAGGCCATACTCCTGTTGGTGTGATGGCCTTGACCACAACGCTGGTGCAAGCTGGCACTTCGACAGAGATACTAGGCATACCACAGAAGGGTAATGGGGCTAGGCCATGTCCACTGGCATTAGAGACAGTACTGGGAGTTGTGAGAGAGCTTAATACTGGTCTGGGTATAGATGTCTGTTTCTTAAGGGTACTCTCCTATACAGGAAGACCAGACAACAGAACATTACTGAAGAAAAGATATATACAAAGTCAGTCTGTAGTAATTAGGGTCTTTAAAACAAAAGACTTTCAGAACAATGTCTGTGCAGAGGAGCTTCTATGATAGAAATAATATTTACTATTTTTTACCTATAATTCTGTCAAATTTTATGTTAAACAGCTACAACCAGGACATACAGCAGTCAGAGAACAACAAACCAAAGACGTCAGCAAAGCTTTTACTCACGGCAAGATTGTTTCGCGTTCTGAGGTGATTGTTGTTGTTGGAGTTCTCGTTGCACATGTGATTCATGTTACCAAGACTGATGCCACTCTCATCCCCGACACCTCCTTCTCTCTCTCTCCTACCCCCCTCGGCCAGTGCCTGCATCTCCTCCTGTTCTTTCTTTGCCTCCTCCTCATCTTCTTCTTCTACAGTGCTGAATTCAAGGCGCAGGCGCAGCTCCTCCAGAGGTTCGGCACCACGGGTGCAAGTCTGTGCCGCTGTGCCCTCTCCAGCAGGTGCGGTGAAGCGGGGTGTCTCAAATGCCTCATCATCCAGCAGGGCATCACGCTCCACATCCTCTATCTCAATGTAGACGCGATCCACATCCAGCAGAGGCGGCGGCATACGCACCGGTGTTGAAGGTTCGCTGTCCAGCGCCGAGTCAGACAGACGCCGGAAGTAGTAGTTGTAGTTTTGGGGGTTAGATGGGTCAAGTTCCAAAGCAAGGGGTGAGGAGTGAGCAGCAGCCTCGCAGCAGGAGGGACCGGCTCCTGGGGATGAGGGGTCAGCGCAGCAGGGTGCTGCCGGACGCTGGCAATCAGGGTGATCACACTCAGAGTCTGGATGCCACAGCCGATTGTGACGTTGCTTGCTGTAGAGTATTTACAAAAGTATATATAGTAGAATGATTTTTTAAATATTGCGCAAATAGTTATTGATTATTGGTTAATGATAGTGGAAGGACATTTTCAAACTTGGCTTATAATAGTGACTCGTGTTAGTCTGAGAAACTTACTTTACAATCATATTTTATTAAGTCACACGTCTGCCAAAAAAACCCAACTAATGCAATTGTCTAATTGCAGTCCAACACCCACACCATGTTTGGTATCTTTGGTATTAACAGAAGTATATTTTGAATAGTGAAATTTATAAAGCAGATGCTTACCTTGCGTCCAGAATGCCCTCGTATTCGGCCAGCTGTCTCATGAAGCTATCGTTGGGCCGTGTGATGCTGCGTTTCTGTTTGACGAAGTTGTAGGCCTTCTCCAGGGTCCAGCCGTACTCTTTCATGGCGTAGGCTATAACCGTGGATGCCGAGCGGCTTACGCCCATCTTACAGTGGACCAGACACTTGGACTGGTTCTTCCTGAAAAGTCGGAGAGGTGAGAAAGTGTAAAAACGGGGAATTATCGCGGTAGCCTCCAAAACCTTTCCAATGACTGATTCTGCATCTGTGTTAAATGTGATTATACCACTACAGAACCCGGTGTGTGCGAGGGTGCAGAGGAAGACTCGGGAGGCAGGTGGAATTTTAGGCTCGTGTTTATTCAGTCTGCGCTTTTAAAAACTCAACATAAAAAGGACAAATGAACAGAAAAAGTCCGTCACGGACTCATGGCTTTTGCTCCGTCAAGTTCACGTTCACGCTCCTTGGCGTGTGTATGGGTGTGTGTGCATGTGCGTGTCTCGCAAGCTCCGCCAGCTATATCTCACACTCTCTCTCTCTTTTGCTGGTTACGGGAGACACTGAAATCACAAAGACACACAAATAAGTAGCCTAGCGGTAATAAGACACAGGTGAGAATCATCACGCGCTACCTGCCTCCTCTCCGTCCGCAGCTGATGCTCGACCACGCCCCCGCTCACACAACCACCACAGTAATAATTTGAAGTATATAATGATATTGAGTCTTTATTGATACCCCAACATGTCAGAGCGCAGGGTCAGCCATGATACAGTGCCCCTGGAGAAGAGAGGGTTAAGGGCCTTGCTCAAGGGCCCTGCTCAAGGGCCCAACAGTGGCAGCTTGGCAGTGCTGGGCTTGAACCCCCGACCTTTCCAGCAGTAAATCAGTAGTTTTTCTAACTATTCTGCCAACATACAACGGATTCAAACAGTAACACCGTATTAACTCTTTTTGTATCATAATGACCAATACCAGACTCCATTACTATCGCGCTCTATGCAGATTCTGCTACTGACCCTACTGCGTTTTTAGCAAACAATATAACATAGTGAAGATTTGGTCAACTTGTTTGAGAAATAAAATTTTGTAAAACAACAGCAACGAAAATAAAAAACGTTACAGACTGCCGTGTGCGTCTTACTTAGCCTTAACAATGAAGTTGTACGTGTCGTTCCAGTGAGCCAGCAGGTCCGTGGTCTCTTCGTCATACACGCGCACGTTGTGGTAACAAAAAGTCCCCGGGAAAAAGTTATCGATCTCCCGCGTGACATTTAGGATGTAGCCCACACTAAGAACAAAACGTTATAGTGTCTCATTTGGGGTCTCTCATATTGCATAACGTATCCATACTAAAATCTTTGGTTAACAGAAGAATCCAAGAAAGTTATCATAGCAAATGCAGACAGCGTTAAAAGTCTTTTCTATCCATCTATACAGTTTAACTCACCCCGTCTCCTGTAGCTCCTCTAGATTGGAAGCGTTCCATTCAGATCCCTAAAATACATTTGAAAAAAACCACAGGATTTACATAACACGCATCATTTCCAGCATTATTCTTATTTTTTAGTACTAATTTACTAAAACTAAAAGTAAAACAAGCCATTAAGACTTTTAATTGTTCCACTAACCAGGTAGAGGTGGTCGAATATGAGCGTGGCTTTATCCATCTGACCCAGGATCAGCAGAATCTCGTTGTCAATAAACTCTTTGTACTCCTTCAGATTGCAGTTCATGTGCTGCTCGAGCTCATTACGGATCTGATAGAGGTGTGGGGGGAAAAAAATAACAGTGAGGGAAGATATTAGACACCAGAGCGGTAATAGCTAGACATTTTAATCATGAGCACATGGTTTTTTTTTTTGCTTCTACCATTAATTAACCTTATACCTCACTGCCATTAAATTCTCAATTCTGATTGGTCAGAAGGTACTGTACTCTGATTGGCGCAGTGCTTTATGAGGAACGTGTAGCATTTGGTACATTCTAGGAGTTTCACTCGGACATTACAGGTCTACACACGGCAGGTTTGTTTTTCACCTCCTTAGACGTGACATTCTCCAGGTCCTGCAGCATCATGATGCTCCTGAGTTTGGTTTTGATGAGGCATTCGGTTCGCTCTCTCTCCGTCGGCCTGGAGCGAACACCAGATGAAGGTTAAACCACAGAAGAGCTTCGTTGTGAGCCATGACAAAAGCTGCTAACTACTTGATATTCACAAAACGAAGCGGCATACATGTTCCGGGTAAAGAATAATCGATTCGGGATTTGTTTTGGGAGTTTTATGCTTATTCATGTCATGTGACATGCGCACGGTACGTCAAAGACACTAGACACGTTATTGAAAAATGTGAAAAGCAAAAAAATGAAAGTGAGATTAAGAACTCACTTGTCTCCGAACATGGCGGGCGAGTCGGGCCGCAGCGTCTCCAGGTCCTGCATGGCGTTCCACTCGTTGATGCAGCTCTGCTCAGAGGAGATGCAGCTCTCGTAGTAGCCCGTCCAGATGAGTGCAATTCCACCAGGGAAGTAGTTATATCGCCTCGACACCTCACACGCTTTGTGCAGAACCTGCAAAGCCGACCTGGTAACAGGGCAAAGGTCAGGAGTGAGAGACCTGAAACTGGACCGCTCGCTCATACCTGCACCCGACGATGGCCAGTCTGTCTATTAAACGCATACTATTAAAGTATTTGTTTAAACATAACTCAATATAAACATGAATTCCTTGACTATCAGATAAAAATAATAGTTCCACAGTACCGTGCCAGAGTAAAACTGAACCTCCCATTGAGTCCTCTCCAGATTTCTTTTGTCCATAGCGCAAAAGAATCGTATCGTTCTTGGCAGACTGGATGTTAACGCATGTTCTCCATGTCAGATTATACGACGAAGATCCTCTAACAACAGCCCTGCGATTAAAGGACATTTCTGCTTACGCCATCAGTCCGAGGAGAAAACGGGGACAAGCAAAACATTTGTAAAATAAGGAAAGGTTTTCCGTCCATTAGCACGTTTCGTTTACGTTTTGCCGTTGTCATTTTTGCCCTATGCCGTCCTCCTAACAGTTCCTCCAGGATTTTGCGATCGCCAAATCAAGCAAACTCCACAATATTCAGAGGAGCTCGAAATTTTTCCAAAATTACAGCAGATTTTCCGCAGATTCGAGCCAAGACGTGTCGTGTCATGTCATTGTAACACGCATTCAGCCAAACTGCTCTTCGACTCATGTGCGTCGAACACGAGTACAGCTAAAAGGTCTCGTTTAGCAACAAACATCACTGCGAAAGATTGTAATTTCTCCAACTCACTTGAATTGCATCTCAAATTTGGAAAAAGACGCCGCAAAATCAAGCATTTTTGGCTGTAACAATCACAAAAAACTGTACAAAATCCTGTACAAACTGTCCTATTGGTGGCTTTTAGATCAGTGTTGTAACAGCATTCTGGGATTTTAATCAAACATTTCTGACACATTGCCAGAACTTTGTCGCCGACTGTCTTTCACACTAAACCAGCACATGACTAAAGATAGTCACATTACGCATACTAAGACGCACGTAGTATTATTTTATGACATGCAATGCCTGTCTGTGACAACAAAACGGACTTGAAGAATCATACACTGGCATAAATCACTAGGGTAAATGCACTGTCTGTAAAGCATGACAGAAATACATGTTTCTGCTATTCTATTCTATCAGCCAGAAACGCAGAGGAAAATGTGAAGTGCATAAAAAATAATCTCATTAGTATGCCTTGTCAGTTACACACATCCACCAGCAGGCGGCAGCCGACGACCGAGTTGGGCGAATGTCCCAGTGCATCTGATCGTCAGTGTGAACAAGCAGCTTGTGCTCAGAAGTAAAGCTGCTGACCGGCACGCCCAGCCACCTGAACAAGGCCAAGGCCTTCTGTATGACCACAATCGTCTGGAAGCACCCACGCTTATCTATCGCCATCGTTTCCTTTTCCTATCTTCATGAGACGAGTTATTCACACTCTGGCCATGGAGTGATACCTGGTGCTTCTCAAAACAACGTTTCTGTGTCATGTGGTATCACCTTTCATTGTTTTATTCAAATAAAAATGACAGATTCAAAATGGAAGACAAAAATGCTGCTCTAGTAGGACCAGCTTTCAACTTTCCTGTTGATCTTTGAATATTTGCAACGATATAAGGGTTAAAGGAATGTTTTCCCTAATTTTCCCCTTACCCCAATTGTAGTCCAAAGTTAGCTTCTTCCTAGTTTTGCACTAGAATTAAAAACCTAACGTGGCTAACAAGTAAGGGAAGCTTATAGCTACCAATTTAGCATGTCTGCAAACATGCTGTGTTGAGTTGTACAAAACCGGCTGCGGTTTCTGACACTGTATGACGCACTGTTTTCTATAAAAAAAATGCACAAAATGGCGTCACAGAGTTAAAAACAGTTGCGGTTCCCATTGTAAGAAAAGGAATGGCAATCTTCCTTAGCACCAGCATCATACTCAGGTTGGTCTGAAGGCAGAAATGTATCTGATAATATAATCATACTGGATTATTATATCAATATAATCGATTTCAGGGAGGTAACAGTAACTCCACTTCATCCTGAGTTCTACCACACCACCCCACATCCCAATGCGTTTTATTTCTTTTATACCACATTTGCCATTTTAGTTCCATTGCTGTTGTTTTTTTAAACGTACTTATTCTGATACAAAACTAGAAACAATCTTTGGACATTAAACATGTCTCCGTTACCAACTACCACTGGTGATCAGGGGAAACATACAGTACTATACATTTTATTTCTGACAGAACTGTTCCATTAAGTGGACAGTAAGAGCCCACACTGATAGATGCACAGTCGAGTGCGACTTACCACATGGCCTGAACCGACACAGGTTTAAAGATGTGTGTGCGTCCTGCCGTTGTCACGCTGAAACCCCTGTGGATGACAACGCAAATGGTCAACCGAGGCATCCACTCAGAAAGCTTAATGCTTCCTCTTTAATGATTGGAAATGGAAGAAATGGTTTTGACTTCCAGTTTGGCCTCTCGCATGCAGTACAATTCATGGACGTTTTACATTCTCTTCCTAAACACCTTAAATGAGCTGTATACACAACATAGCAGTAAAGAAACATGGAGAATACGTTACAAAATACTTCAACTCTACGCACTAGGCGGCCATGTATGTTATACCAGTAAGAATATGAGTGATATTATGATAATATACGATCTCAAATCTGTCTGGAATTGAGAAACTAATGCGCAGTTTTTACCCAAATTTATAACCATCATTATAATCATTAATATTTTATAAATCAGAGCTCTGAACCTGAATATCCTGCTCAAACACCAGTCGCGGAATATGTTTCAAAATCACTGAGACGCCACATACGCCATTACAAACAAAATACACATTAAAACACTGCTGGTGCTATAACATCTAGATGGGAGAACAACCGTTTTTGTAAAGTGTTTTTAACATTCGGTGATGAACGCTACAACATTCACAAACGGCGAGGCTGCATTTGCGTGTTTTGACCAGTAGGGGAGGATGCACTCACCCGTCTCCATCCAAATGGATCTTTGTGTCGCTCCAAAGAGGCAGAACCATCCCTATAGAGCAGCTTTTATGGTGAAAGGGGGGGGGGGCATTGGAGGAAAGGACACACAACACTGTTATCCAACTCTGCAAATATCCTAGGTGAACATTGTACAGTAATTTACACACAAAAAACCCGCAATCCTGCCCACTCTTTTAGTTCGTAACTGCTCACGCTATTTTCTAACAAACTTTGTAGATTCTGTTTTCCAAAATATAAGCAAATTTTGAATTTGGATAACCAAGATAGAGCAGTTACTCTCATGTTACTAAACGTACTAATGTTTTTGTGGGTTTTTTTGTCCTGCAAGCTTCATATCTGACAGCATAAAAGTAAAAACCACCTGAGACTTTTGCTGGGTGCCACACTTCTTGAGGCTAATTGAGCTAGCATGTAACATATGACATGTTTATAGTCTATAGACTACAGCATTGCACAAACCTGACATCTAAAATAATCACAAATAATATTATATTATCACTTTGACTATCACGATCTCTAACATGCAATTACAATTACACGTTCAGTCTTTGGGCAACGCCTCCTAACTGAGAAAGTAATTCAGCTTTCGCTCTGTATTTAGCTCCGTGACGTCCTTTTGTCCATTTCTATAGCTCAGAGCGCCATACGCTATCAGAAACCGTATACACAAATCTTTTTGAGCAACTCGACACACCTGTTTGTAGCGAGTGTGAGATGATTCAAAGCATTATTAACAGGTTTTTTTTTTTAAACATCAGATAATCTTTGGCAAAGATTGTCTATATTGGAATTTTTTACATTTATTTATTTATGCAAATTGTCTAATTAAATATGCATAAGTTTGCATTCTTAATAAAACCAAAAATTGAATCATTAGAATTAACGTTAATTATAATCAACGAAATTATTTCAAATGCACATTCACTCTCAACAGAAAGACTTTTACAGAACGGTTTGTTGGAATGCGATTACTTTGTGTTACTTTGTTTAATCACGAAAACATGAGCTGTTGTCCAAAAAATGTTTGAAGCCAGTTTCAGTATACAATCCAACGTTAATCAAATAATAATCAACATTTTGGGAATCTTTTGGATTTGGATATAGAGAACAAATAAATTTGAGGAAAAACAGTTTTACAAATACAAATGTGGCTTACTGTGTGGTTTGTAAGAGTTATAATGTGAAGTGGGCGGAGCGTAAAGCCTTATTCAAAATTGCTAAGTGAGCAAAAGGAATGTTTTGATATTTTGTCACTACAGTATAACAGAAGGCGTTATAGATGCAATGCAACTTGAAAAATGATTGTAGTCATGTTTAACAGGTTAAACTGGTAGCTTACTTGTTAGTTACATTAGCTTTGTAGCTCCAGTGCAAAACTAATGATGTAAACGTCAAACATGTCAAGGCTGATTGACTATATTTGACTAATTGGGGGTTTTTTTTGGCACCAACCAAAACTGTAAATCCAAGACAAAAAGCATGCTTTGTATGCAAGAGATGTTTAGTAAATCCTAACATTTGAGAAATGATACAATGTGGAATTTAAAGTATTCTTTCTTCACATTTGGGGCAACCAGTCCAGTAGAGCTATACTCTTCTCCATCATGATTTCCTTCACTTGAATCCTCATGACTTCAGCTGAATTGAATCATGTGAAGTCTTGCTACTGGTCTATTACTGCAGCTGTTCACACCGTTGGCTCGAGCAGCCCATCATGCTGACTCAGAGCGTCTTGATGAGTGCTTAACCACAGAGATTAATGCAGTGTCGTAAAGCTTGGCTGATCTGTCTAACCGAACCTAACTCAAACCACCAGGGTCATGTTTCTGATTTCAGTCAGGTCTGAGATACACCTTCGCTGAGCTAGTGCGGGATAAGAGAAATTACAATAATCAGCTTGCTAGCAAATAGTAAAGTTGTTTATTCATTAGGTCTTGGTTTTTCGTAGCTAATGAGTTTGACGTTTGTATTCATTATTAGTTAAGCAAAACTATGCTTATGCTAAGCCTTTTTCTTATCTCGCAGTTTGGTTAGGCTTTGGTATTTGGCCTCTAAAGCTAGGGTCAAAGTTGAGCTTGAGAAGTCATGCATCACCGTCTTGGATTTGTTTCATACTTGCCATCAGTGCATGTTTTCAATGTAATGCTAAGGGAACGTTTCAAAAATATAAAGTACTTGTGCTAGGTTTTTTTTTTTTGTTCCAGCATAGTGTACATGAACAGAGGAGCAAATATAAGAAGATATACGACATGTCAAATTGAAAATACTTTGTCATTATTCCAGTTTTGTAATCCATTTTTAGGAGATTCAGCCAAGTCGCAAAAAAGAGCTTGAATTCTCTGTTTTCTCTCAGTTTCCAAAACTACAGCATGGGTACAAAACCTCCTCATCCACAGAGTTACACAAATGTTTAGATCACTGCAAGAAACGTAGTAGTCAAGCACCGGCTGTGAACATGCAGAGGATTCGCAGTAAACAAGCGGGTAATGAGTGAGTGGTTACACCTGTGTGTGTATATTAACTGTATATTTATAGGGTGTTTGCTTTGCAGTGAGGGCATTTTGACCCTATGGGGGGAAAAAAAGGTATTGAAGGTGGGAAAAAGTTGACACTGACCTTGATGATGAACTAACCCAAGACAGCGATTGATTGATTTTTTTTCAGTAGTGACTCAATTGGCCAATAGAAGAACAGAAAAGTGCTCAAGAAAAATAAATAAATAAATATAAAAGCCGCCTTAAGCAAAGTAGAAAGAAGAGGGCCCTGGTCCAATAAGTATAATATAATATTAGGCAAACTACTGTAGTGTGTGAGTGTGTGTTTACCTGTCTTTATTGTTGAAGTCCATCCCAAGCAGAATGTTTTCTTCAGTGTCCTGTCTGCCGCTGGTGTAAACCACCACCATGTACCGCACACGATCTGACCAAGCACTCTCCAACCGTACCGCCTGACACACACAATCACTTATGTAAGCAGACAGCAAACAGTGAGCGACAAACATCCCATTAGCGATATCTAGATAACGAAAGATCTGATCTTGCGCTTTGTTCACACTGGGAGATTCTGTGAGATGTAATGCATTATTAAATCCTCGATGACACGCTGAAACTACCGAAAGAACGAAGTGTGAAGTTTACCATGTGGCACTTTGCGTGAATTTTAAAACCCTTGCTTGTTTTTTACCCCCAGAGGTCGCTCTGGTGCGGATTAATCAAGTGAGGTACCACACAGTGGTCCGTCATTACAGTTTGGTTAAAAAGATCGAATATCCAAGGTTTTCCAGCTTCCTGGGGAAAAATGAGCCTAGAGACCACATGTTTCAGCAGTATGTCCAGATACATCCATCTACACACGGCCAAAGACGACGCTCGTGATGTGTGGAAAAAATAAAGGAACGTTTCTTGATTTAAATACAGAAAATAACATAAATAAAGCAATTAAATAAAAATTTCTGCATCGATATGTTACATTTTCCCACTACAATGCTCCAGTTTTGTTACAGCTGATATTTTGGAAATGCGATTTTTATGTATTATATCCATACAGGGCTGCGCAATATGGCGCTTCAAACTGTAGGACGATAGAAAAAGTCTATTTTATAGACGTTTTCCTATATAGTCTATAATGGCAATGTCTCAAAAACCACTTATGACAGATCAATTTTGCATCGAGTTTAGAGAAAAGGTAATCACAATGATGCGTACCGTTTCAAGACATGAAATTATTCATATTGTGATATAAGATTTCATCCATATCTCTCAGCCCTACATCCATAGACACCCATTTATATTCCAGAATGGAGAAGGAGCACCAGTAATGCATCCACATGGCCTCATGACAACCGCGCACAGAATTGTCAGCATCGTTTAAGTGTGTATGTATATTATATATATATATATATATATATATATATATATATATATATATATATATATATGTGCGTATGGTTAACACCTGTTTTATTGCTGTGGAGAAATGCAATGAGATTATGCTCAGGTCACTGAAAATTTGTGTAAACAGGGCCAAAACAAAAAGTCCCCACTAATCAGGACTGTATCTGGTCTTCATACTAATGTAATACGAGGAAAATAACCTCGGCGTGCATCTCCGTACACACTAACAAACAGGACCATGAAATACTCTCCAACCAACCACACACACACACGCACACACAAACACACACGCACACACACAATAATGCACATACACTTGAGCATGTTCTCATTGGTTAATGGATGAGACAAAGTGGGACACAGCCTACAGCTGTCAATAAAACGCATTCAGACATGCGTGCATGTGCTCACCAGTTTGATTCGGTCCTCGGAGCGAAGAATGTTGATCATCACCTGTAGGTGCTGAGGTAAATCTCCTGTCGAAATAGGAAAATACGCTGTTAAAACACAACTCTGACGACCTCTTTTAAAAAAAAAAAAAAAAAAAAAAAAAAAAAAAAGCCTCATCTTGCTTAATACCGTGTGTGGTAAATCAACACAAGCATAATGGCAATAAAACCAGCGCAAGATTTATGGAGGTGAGACACAACAGGAACGGGGAGGAACGAATGATTCACATCTCGATGAGTGAGGACGACAGGACGGAGCCAGCCAGCTCTCAGAGCACTGCGCAGCGTCCGTACACGTGTTCAAACTTAGATTACTACAACGCTGAGGACCCAAGGCTTATATTTGTTTTTCTTCAATCTAACTCTGGTCCTCACAAGTATGTAAAGCCATGCACGCACACACACACACACACACACACACACACACACGCTATAATGCAATGTGAAGTTTCCACAGATAACGCTGCTCTAGGGATCAGAATATAAATCTATTAAAAATCACAGAGTACAAGACGTACAGACTGAGTATCAACATGTTATACAAAGAATAAAAACAGTTACACCACGGCCATGGGAAACGATCATTTCTGATTGGTTGTCTTCCGTTTCTTGATTCTGATTGGTCAGTAAGTGTGGATTCATTTTCTACAACAGAAGCTCTAACAATAGTTTGTACAAAGATTATATTAATGTGGTCCTCCTAATATGTTATCGTTTCTATAGTAACGGCCAACGCAGGTATCGCATAATTGGCTGACATAACTGTTGATACGATGAAGTTTTTTTTGGGAGGAAATGTCTCCGGTGTCTTCAGGACGGAAGAGTTGTTTTTCCTTTCTGGTTTCTCTTGTTCCAGATAACAAGCTGTATTTATTTTTAACTTCAAGAGTGAAAAAAACCAAACAAACAAAAAAATAAGATAGGATGCTTGTGTGGGAATGGATGTTTATAGATGCTTTATAACGCGAGTGAATACAATTACTATTTTGCAGATGTTCCATGACATAACAATAAATTGATAAAAAAGTATGTCATTGGACTTGTAATGCTTGGCAAATTGCTGTGCCTTTCTTGTCTACGAGGCATAACCTAAAGACTATTTAACCTTTTGAACCTTACCATAAAGAGTTTTGACGCGAGTTACCACCCAAAACCACCACCTTTTCAGTCCAGAATTGAGTCTGCTAAGAGGTTTTAAATAATAAATTTTAAAAAGCAAAAACAAAACCAACCTTGACCTTACCTCCAACAAAACCTGAGACGCAAAACAAGCTCTTTGGAAAACCAGTTTCTCTAAACAATGACCATTTTTACATTTTGTTTGGATGTTGTGGATGTGTGGCACGGCCCCAGTCTGCACAGGTCTGAGAGAGAGAGAGAGAGAGAGAGAGAGAGAGAGAGAGAGAGTGTCAGAGAGATAGAGAGAGTGTGTGTGAGAGAGAGAGAGAGAGAGTGTGTGTGTGTGTGAGAGAGACAGTGATTGAGAGAGATTGAGAGAAAGAGAGAGAGAGAGATTGAGAGAGAGAGACAGAGATGGCGGCCAGACGAGCTTGTAAATCTAAACCGCCGTCAACGTTAATTAGCAGTTCAGGACTTGGTCAGATGGTGTTTTACACTCTGCCTCTGTGGCTATTGTTCCTGCTTTCTGTTTTTCTGGCAACACTTCAGGTAACTGGAGTGATGATCCATCATTGCAGGGGTGAGTCACGCTGCCACGGTTGGCATGGTGAGAATGCATGTCTGAGAAAAAAGAAAGTCTAAAGACAAAGCCCCGTATCTGAATAGAACCAGGATTTAAGGAAGTGGAAAGATGCCTGGTTTCAGGTTTGGCCTAATGTGCTAGTAGGAATGCACATCTACAGCTGGTTCTTGCTTTCTAAAAATTTTTTTTTAAGGCATCCTATAAGCCAGGGGTGTCCGATCTTATCCGGGAAGGGCTGGTGTGGGTGCAGGTTTTCATTCCAACCAAGCAGGAGCCAAACCTGATTCCACCTGTTTAATCAGTTTATGTTGGCTTTACTCAGGTGTGGCTTCTGCTTGGTTTGAATGAAAACCTGCACCCACACCGGCCCTTCCCGGATAAGATTGGACACCCATGCTATAAACCTAATGACGTAAGCATACATCGGTACTCGGAACACGTTCTAAAATTGTCCCTTCGTCGTGAGTGAAAGCTTTGACCTTTATAACAGGACATTTGATTTGCTGTTCCACGTCTTTAAAAAGGAAAAGAGAAGCAAACATTCCACCTGCAGGTCTGCAATGCAGCTCTGGATCAAAGACGCTTTTCTGCTGATCAAGCACCAGCCTGATCCCCCGGTCACTCCCTGACCTTTGACCTCTGACCTTTAACCTCGGGTTGTGGCAAAAGCGCATGCGACGCCACACTCGCGAAGCCTGACAACCTAGAGTCTGTTTGAGCGCATTTACGAGGGAAAATATGACATCTGTGAAAATTTTACAGGGACATAAAAAAACCCAAATAAATCAAAAATGTTAGGAAGTTGGGGTCACAGCGCAGGGTCAGCCATGATACAGCGTCCCTGGAGCAGAGAGGGTTAAGGGCCTTGCTTAAGGGCCCCAGAGTGGCAACGGTGGGGCTTGAACCCCTGACCTTCTGATCAGTAACCCAGAGCCTTAACCACCAAGCCAACACTGACCCTATTATTATTATTATTATTATTATTATAATAATAATAATAATAATAATAATAATAATAATAATAATAATAATAATAATAATAATAATAAGAAGAAGAAGAAGAAGAAGAAGAAGAAGAAGAAGAAGAAGAAGAAGAAGAAGAAGAAGAAGAAGAACTGAAGTCAGTTTTGAGCGTTAGAAATCAGGGTGTAGCTGAAGGGTCTAAATATGGAAAGTGTAGAACAGCTGAAAGCTGGAACAACCTGGGAGCTGAGGAAAGGTTCCCCCTATACGATCTACTACATGAACGCAATGGCAGTGATCACCTTATACACCATTTTAGAAAAGATTAGAGATGGTCACAGCCCGTCACTCTGGTTCTTACTTCAGGGAGTTTCGTTTAGATAATTATAGATAATTATAATACAAACAAACCAGAATAACAAAGCTTTTGTAATTACTGTATACAATTGCATCATTCCTATAGGTGTATAAAAGGTTGGCTAATTAATAGATAATATATTTAATTATTAAACAGACGTTTTCTGTTATATTTTGTATTTTTAGTATGAATGCAAACACAAACAGACTGACTGGGGGAAAAAGACCAGTTTGGGTGAGTCTGTGTCCAGGAGTGGTGACAGGAGTGGAACCAGGTGTGGCCTTTTGCTGTTATAGCAAAATCCACCCAAAGTTCAATGTGTTGTGCAATCTGTAATGATTTTCTGTTCACCACGGTTGTAAATAGTGCTTATTTGAGTTTACTGTAGCCTTCCTGTCAGTTGAACCAGGCTGGCCATTCTCCTCTGACCTCTCACATCAACAAGGCGTATCCACTCACAGAACTGTGAATGTTTGTCATTTAGACTGTATGAAAAAAAAAATCAGTTCCTGAAATACTGACCACAGTCGGAGTTCACGTTTCCCTCATTCTGACGTTTCACGTGAACACTAACTGAAGCCCTTGACCTGCATGTGCATGATTTTATGCGCTGCGGCCATGTGATTGGCTGAACGAATGAGCTGGGGTACGGGCGTTCCTATTAAAATGGCCGTGAATGTATGTACTCCAGTTGTTACGGGAAGGGATTAAGCTCTGTAGCAAAGCTCAGGGAACTGTACAATCCTGAACAGCGGCAACATTAATAGAGCGAAAATTAAACTAGGAGTCTCTGCGAGTGCTGGGGAAGAATAACCTCCACATCTCAGCTTTAAAAAAAAGAAAGAAAGAAAAATTCACTTTATTTTAATCATTGTGCTTTTATTCTAGTTTTTTTAACACACATTCTACATTAAAATTTGAGCTGCATTTTAAAGGGCGTGAATATATGAAATAATAGAATATATATGAAAAATGCTACATAAATACTAAAGAGGTTTTTGTACGCGAGTTGTAACACATTCAGTCAACTCGCTTGTTCCAACTGGCTTTAAACAATAAAACGTAATGAATCACACTTCATCACGTTAATATGAACAAGTACACAGAGCCACTGAACAACGAGTTCACAGCATCTGATGTACATCTGAAAATTTTTTACTGACTACGTTTACATGGACAGCAGTAATCTAATTATTGACCTTATTCTGAATAAGACAATATTGTGATTAAGGTGTTTACATGAGTTGCTTTTAGAATATCCCTTTCATGTTTTTGTTTTACATGTTATAGAACATAGATGGATTAAATCATTACGTCCCAACGCCACGCCGTCCGACGTTCCCTCCAGAATTTCATGTATCGGTATACAGTTCATCTTCGTTATGGTACCGTATACAGTTTTGGGTGTTTCATTTTTAAATTACGAAAACTTCAAGTGCGGTTAATTATTTGTCATGCTATACGTGCAAATAGACGACTGCTTGAAGCCGTGGGCTGCGTCCCAAACTACGTACTTACCTACTATATAGCAGGTAAGTACGCGGTTTTGGAGGCAGCCGTGCTCTCTTGTTTGTGGTCAAACAGTTGAGCACTGCCGTGTGTGTACGTGTCCTTTCCCACAATGCGGTGAAAACTCCCACACGACGTTAATAGTGTGATTAAGGTGTGTACATGTCTGTAATGCACGTTGATAATGCGACTAAAATAGGAATACTCCACACGTCTTAATTCCATTTGTTTTTACCTCGAGTTTGACTTTAGTCGGATTAAGGTCATCAATAATCACTGTTTACATGCTAGTTTCTTAATCAGAATATCATCTTAATCGGATTAATATCGTAATACTGTCCATGAAAACGTACTGACTGTCAGGAGAAACACACGCTTCCCTCCATCTCCCTCTACGTTTGCCCCTCACGTCCCCGTCTCCCCGTCTTACGTCTCTGAAAACAGAACGGGCGCGGATTCAAAGGCGACGTGTAAAATTGAACACCGGCGACCCGCAACAGCGAATCACGTGGGAGCAGCCGCATAAGGCACACGGATAACATCAGACGAGGTAAGCGGTGTAAAGGAGAAAAAACATCCTCAAGGAATATCGAAGCTAAAACTGACAGCGAAAGGGAACGCCGAGACATCCGAAGAGCAGGACGGCATATTTACCCAGACTGCTCTCTGGAGCAGTGGTGGCTTAGTGGTTAAGACTTTGGGTTACTGATCGGAAGGTCATGAGTTCAAACCCCAGCACTGCTAAGCTGCCACTGCTGGGCCCTTGAGCAAGGCCCTTAACCCTCAACTTCTCAGATGTATAAATGCGATAAATGGAAGTGGATAAGAGCGTCCGCCAAAATGCCATAAACGTTTATCATGATGTTACAACCCAAGAGCTTTTTATAGAGCAGCGTTTTTGAAACAAATTCAAAAAGTATTCTCATGTCCCAGAATCCCTTTATTATGCACACAGAACAGAAGCACTCGACTCGCGTCTCCTTGTGTAAGCGCCGCTAAACCGCTCATCTGGCTCCTCCCCACAAACGCACATGCACGTTTTTTATACAAAAAATTAAAAAAATGTAAAAAATAAGAAGTTTCCTTCATTTTGCATTCATTTCTGCAATGGTGAAATCCTTGGACTGATAAATAAACAAATAAAAAAATAATCTCTTGATCTCTATTAATTAGGATTCAACCACAAACAAAAACGTGATAGAGGATCAGAGATGAAAATCCGCAATAAAAGCACTGTTGGATTTATTTTTTTTCTTTCTTTCTTTCTTTTTGTATATAGAGGTGGGTGATATGCCGAAAATATCACATCACGATTCTCATGTCTATGATACACAGTATGTATCACGATAAACAGTATATGTTTGCTAGAAAAAAACAGTAGTGTTGGATTAATACATTAAAAAAAACTGACGATAATTTATCTAATGTGTAGAAAAACTATTTAATTTTTTTATAGTTATGAAAAAGACAAATTTTTGTTTATAAAAAATTAGCAATTTTTTTTTTTTAAAGATTACATAAAAATTTGAGACCAAATCAGCTGCTTATAGTCTGTTTGTGACTCCTGTTTTTTTACATTCAAAATGAATAAGAAAACATATCACAATATCTCAGAAAAAAAACAGTGATGTAATATATCGCAGTATCGATGTTATTCCACCGTAACGCCCAGCCTTACTTTATATATCGACTCGACTGACTCTTACATAGCGTGTGCGTGTCTCCGACAAAAACGTCATGTTCATTTCATTCACGCGCTTGTTACGCTGCATTACAGCATATCGCATGACACTGCTGCTGAACTCTCGATTCTGATTGGTCAGGAGGTGTTCATTCACTTCAGCAATGTCTTCGGGGCGTTGTGTTTCTCAGTAACATGACAAGTTGGTCTTATTAAGGTGAGGACGTTGACAAAAGAGAGGGCGGCGAAGGAGCGACCGTTTCCAGTAAAAGTGACCATGGGAACTTGTTTACATTTTTAATTGTTGGCGAATTGTCAAAAAATAATAATTCACTTCGAGGTGGTAAGAGTACGTCCAGTCCTACATGTACACCGGCACTCCTCAAATTGCTTCATTCTGTCCATCAGCCGTCTTTTGCAAGTATTCACGCCCATCCCTATTCCGAGCGCTTTGCTCCGTTGTGATTGGCTGAGAGAGAGTGAGAGTCGAATCTGTGTGAGAGATTTCCTTTCACTTCCCCTGAGTGAAACGAAATCTGTGCAGGAGCTCACCTGTATGTTCGTGGCTGGATTCATGAATGTGTGTGCGTGTGTGTGCGCTTACCTGCATGTTTGTGGTGGGAGTGAGTCCTCTGACCCTGTGCACTGCTGCCCTGCTGCAGGAACAACGCAGCTCCCTTCACCATTAAAAAGCTCTCGCTCAGACTGGAACAGAGAGAGACACAGAGACAAACACGTTTTGAACCTACACAGATTGGACACTCTTTTGTCTCGGTCTTCTTCACACACCAAGCAAAAAAAAAAAGCTCTGATACACACACTAGAGATGTCACGATACCAAAAATCAAGTAGTCGGTACCGATTCCACCAAAAGTACACGATACTCAATATCAAAGTCGATACCACGGTGTGATATAAAAATAAAATAAAAAAATTTAATTAAAAACTCCCCTGGAGGACATCCTCCTCTGGCTGATACTGGCAGAGAGAGAGGGATGGGGGGGGGGGGTATTTTAGTTATCAAACACTGTCTGACAATGAGTGGAGCTGCACTCCTAAACACACGCGTGTGCACACACACCTTATACTCTGAATGCAAGCATTAGTTTAAATTCACTGATACGGTGGCAGGACAAAAAGATTTATTAAAAGCATGAACATGTGAATAATTATTAGTGACATTAGGCTACGTTTATCTGACAGGACACGGGCTGAATGGCGATGCATGGTGGTCCATTAGGAGGTAGTTTATAACATTGCAATGTGTTAGCGTCGTTAACAAATAACTGGCTATCGCTAACATTACATGGAGCATAACATTAGCTGGTTTCATGGCAACAATGCAGCTGCCTCAAACAAACATAATATAGGACCGTCTTTCAGGTGCTTCGCCAAATTCCAGGTGTTTACTCGCTTTGTTTGAAATGGACGATAGCATCGGTTGCACACCGGAAACCGATACTAGCTTTCCTCTCTTTTCCTGCGAGTCGGGGTTAAGCTAAGCTAATTTTCTGTAGTTTTTCCCATGTGCTTGTAGGCGTTCTTCTTCTTCTGCCCACCTGTGGACCGACTAAAACACTTGCTCGTATTTGCTGCCCCCATCAGGTCCGGAAGAATTGCAACTACGGTACCCTCATTAGAACCGGTTCCAATGCTAGTGCAGAAAAACAAGTACCGTCACATTTTAAGAATGTTGGTACCAACTTGGTACCGAAGTATCGGTTACCGTGACATCCCTAACACACACACGCACTAAAATGCCTTGTGCCACACCGACTGCACTGAGCATGCTCAGAAAAGGTCAGAAGGGGGGAAATCCAGCACTGAGTCAGCGCTGGAACTCTGAAACGCTGGGGTTTTAATTATCATCTGTAAGGTTACCGGGCACCGTCCCGCGTGCTGCAAATTCCAGAGTCTTCGTGCGAGGCAGTGGTTTGACAAAGACAAAGCACGACACAACACGGGAGCGAGCGTGAGTAGTGCCTTCAGAAGTAACAGGTTGTATTTTCAGAGCTTTCCAGAGCAGAGAGCACCTGCGACAGGTGAGGCGAGAAGGCGGTCAGTTGAAAAAAGGTCACAGAAGGTAAACACTCATCATATGTCGGTTTGGGTTAGAGGAACCTCAAGTGAATCGAATCAAAATCGCTCATCACTATGTCACTGTTTATCTGTTTTGTGAACGCTTTTCTTCTTTCGAGAGGAATAATAAGGAATGTGATCCATCGTTAGTAAATGAGGCTTCGCGTGTGACTAGAACGTGACCTGAACATCGGGGGCTGAGATATTCCGAGGTCATGCTTGTTCTTTTTTTTTGTGGTCGTGACCCTGCGCTGAGTCAAGCTGTTCCATTTTTAAGCCATTGTCTCGCTTTAACTGGACTGGATGTCCTGAGAAACCCTGACCACAGCAGCCGGGAGAGAAGAAGAAGAAACCAACAGAAGCAGCTTTGTGCAAGGAGTTATGCGTCAAGCCCTCCTCCTCCTCCGACTCTCCCTCTATCCCTCTCTCCTTCTGTTTTCGTCTCTGTCCTTCAATCTCAGCCCTAGCTCAAAAGACAAAGTTGCGCTCTGTACAAAGATGTAGGCATGTCGGTGGATTACAGGGGCTTTTGTTTCATGCCTCTTCTCCTTTCTCTCTTTTAATCCGCTGTTTTCTGAGAACGATGCCGCTATGTGAGGACCTGGGGGGGGGGGGGGGGCAAGAGTGATGGATGTGACAAGAAACCAAAACACGTAGAGAGAGGAGAAAACGACGAGCGTAACAGACTGCACTCGCACCCAAGGCTGTAATTATGTTAACAGTTTTGCAGCAAGACCGAAATCGTTGTTTTGTGTTGCGTAAGCGAGGGACGCTATTGTTTACTGATCACGACGATGACATGCGAAAACATCTCCTGCGGGACTCGACACTATCCGGACAGACGTGTGGCTCATTTCTCGATGTAGACGTGTGCATCAGGACTGGGATCCTGAGTGAGTGGGGGTGGGTTTAACCTTCATGTGGGTGGTCAGATATGGGGGTCAAAAAAAAAAAAATTCCACGTTTATGAACATTAGAGTAAACTGCGTGGATTCCCAAAATGGACATTATGAATTTTCTGCAAATCTGAGCCTTGAGCAACCTTTTTTTTAAAATTCCAGATAAACGATAAATTTTTTAATGTCAATAGCGTACGTGTGTAACGTAAAATACTAAAAACCCAAAGTAATATTCAGTTCCTCCAGGATCGCAGAAATGAACGAAGAATTAGCAGTGTTTCAAAATTTTCTGCAGATCTGGGACAAGGGCGTCATGTGACGTCGTTCAGCCGAAGCCCTCGTCGATTCACGTACGTCGAACACGAGTACAACTAAAAAGGTCTTGTTTACCAACAAACATCACTTCAAAAGAGCAGTTTGGCCGGTCTCGTGCGATTGCAATTTCGGCAACTCGAGTAATTTTGTACAAAAATAAATAAGTAAAGCACAAAAAAAATTCCACAAACTGCATCGCAAATTTTGCAAAAGCCCGCCGTGACAATCACACAAAAAAATAAAACTCTCTGAAATCCTGTACGGAAAATCCTGAATATTCCTTGATGCACCAATGTAGTGGGAAGTGTTGTGGTTTTATAGGAAAATAATCTCTTTAAAAACTCTTTTAAAACCTTCGTTGTTGTGATTGTCGGCATGAGCTGCGTCTGAAATCGACAACTTCTTGAACTTGTGTTTGAATTCATATTTACGAATCTGGAAAAAATCTAGAACGCTGGTACGCAAAGCACACCTTTCAGTAGGTTTGAAGCCACATGAGAGGTTTTTAAAACCTGATGGTCCGTATTTTTTGCCGAACCTCGCATATCCTACTATGGGAAAGGTCCCGGTAACATTTAAAAACATTAGCACGTAAAATTCATCTCAGATTTTGTAATATTAGTTTGAATTATGTATGCACGTTTCTCTCACAACCCCACTCGAGAATCCACATCGAGCTCTTCATTTAAACGTATACCGATAACATTCTGGCCATCGACACTATAGCGCTTCTTTTTTAATTCTAGGTCCAAAAGCAAACGTTATTTGCAAACCGATCATTTTTATTATCCCTCAGGTATAATAACATCAGGACTAGCCATCGCCGGATACACAGGCTGAGAATCTGCTGTACTTTTCACGCGACAGTCCTTACGTGCTCAGTTTGGTCTCTGTGGACGATACCGCACAGTCATTCTGCCTCAAGGCAAGCGGCGCGTGACGCTCATTTTACATTAACATTTGCACTCAAGTGTTGAGTGGGAAGTTCACCATGAATAATCGGAAATTCCCGTGTCCCATACGCACCGATCACAGGCGCTTGAGTCCAAAACGACCAAATCAGGGACAAAATACATAAATAACCAGTAACATTTTGTGCACCCTATTCTTTATTTAGTATTATCTTTATTCTATATAAACATGGTATTTTTGTATCTCTGTCCCTTGGCTTTATGTGTGTCACTTCAGCAACAAAAAAACCATAAACACAACCACCAATGCAAAATACACAGTCTCTCTGGATTACATCCTTCAGTCTGGCAGATTCAAGTGCAAACTGCTTTCTCACTGCATCTGAACCACACTGGAGCTTGCGCAACACCACCCGAGAGGTAGCTTCGATCTGGCCAAGATTTGATTCAAGCCACAGATACGAAGAGCGACGGTTGTTGTTTTTTCTCACTCTGGCATTACTGGTTTACTCTGTTCGGTTTTCAAAACAACCAGAGCACATAAAGGGGACATTCACTTTATGCAAAAAAAAAAAAAAAAGTCACGAGAGGCTGCTATCACACACGCCGTGATCTACAGCGAACTAAAAATACACTCACTATCGCGAAAAACGAGAACGTCAAGCATGTGTGCGTGCACTCACTGACACACACACACACACCAAAAAGCTTTTACAGGTATCTGAGCTACTCATGCTAATTTATGCACTAATTGCAGGTGGATTACGTGTCAATGAGACAGACGTGTTATGACCGGATCGGTAAAGGAAAGCTGAACTAATGATAGTAAGCCGCAAAAACACTTCAGGCTTACGGTCAGGCCTTTAGGTGCGGCTATAACGTATAACAACTATAACGTATTACGCTTCTATGAGAATTTCATTCAATTTCTGGGCACTTGCTGATATTTAATTTTTCATAAATCAACGTTATTTACATTTATATTATACTTTAAAGTGACTTACATGTGAGTTTTTTTTGTGGTGTTTGGTGGTGGATTGGTGGTTAAATCTCTGGCTTACTGAACAGAAGGTCAGGGGTTCAAGCCCCAGCACTGCCAAGCTGCCACTACTGGGCCCTTGAGCAAGGCCCTTAACCCTCTCTGCTCCAGTCGTGCTCTATCATGGCTAACCCTGCGCTTCCTGACATGCTGGAGTATGCAAAGAAAAGAATTTCACTGTGCATATGTATATGTGATCAATAAAGACTCATTAACATTATTATCATTATTTGGGCGCTTTGCTCAAGGCCCCAATTGAGACTTTCTGAGGAACCTGAGATTTAACATCAGTTTTCTCAGAAAGATAGAAACAAGGCTTGTGGGGGAACATTTGATAGCTTTTTTTATGCAAGTGATAACAGGAAGTAAGTTATTTTTTGGATGATTCACAGCCACATCTTGCACCAAAACTCTGACCCCCGCTACAACGAGACCTCACAATCAGCAGGACCGATGTTCTGCCAAACACCACTGAAAGCATCACTGCTATTAAAACGGCACAAAGTATTCTCACAATGAACGCTTTCTGATGTGGTAAATGCCCGGCTTCGGTCCACAATGCCCTCATTCTCAACGCAGCTTGCTCACAAAGCACGCCATGGGTTAGAAACTTTCTCCTCAGAGAGATTTCAAATGTGCGTTTGTAGTGTTGACGTGCAAGTCGGTTTTTTTTATTCTTCACAATATATGACTGTGCACTTGATTCTGCCCAACCCTTCCGTATACATTCATTTATAAGGACAACAAGGCTTAACGAGGCAATGACGCAGCTGTACTGTCATGTCAATCAGCTACTAATGAATTGAAAGATGCTTTTGCTCATGCACAGCATAGTCCATTTGAATAGAACCCTGATGCTTTGTCCTCTTCGATGCGGTTCTTTCGGGAGGCCTGTACACAGCGATTAGATTAAACTGGACCAAGAGCATCTGAGCAGTGTGACCTCAGTCTACGTCAAAGTGAACTCTACCATGTTTTGACTCTGAATCGACTCAACTGCAAGAAGTGCACCAAACACGACGTGAATTTTTGAGCTGCAGCTAAACTGAGCCAAAGGACAGAGCTGGAGTCCAGCAACGGCATTTGTTTAGGATATTTGCACCGACAAACAAAAAAGAGGAAATGACCACCGGATGTGACGCCCAAAATTATTTCAACTTATATTCAACTTACACACTGGCTCTGTGTTCTCCATGTGATTTATATGCTCTATAATGACAGCGGTTATTATTAAAAACGAGTGTAATATTGTTGTGAAACAAGGACGTGAGCCTGCAGAGAACCTGTTCAAAACAAGAGCAGTTCCGATCAGCGAGCACTGAGCACTGTTTAGCCTCCTTTCCATTCGCTTTCATTTTTGAGACATTGTGGGCGGGGATGAGATGTATGTTTCCACGGCTACCATCGGTCGCTCTCAACCAAGCCTCTTTCTTCAAGAAACGGACCTTGACTCTCATTTAAAAATTCCCAAACTGCCGGTTAACATATGAGTTTAATGTATGAGCACAAAACAAGTTTAGAGTCATTGCATTCTTATACAAGGGTAAATAAACAAAAGTTGTACTACTGAAGAAACGTCATCTCTATGCATTCAACTGAACAAATATAAAAGGTATATAACGATGATGATGATGGTCTTTATTGGTCACGTATATATTACAGCACAGTGAAATCCTTTTCTTCGCATACCCCAGCATACCAGGAAGTTGGGGGTCAGAGCACAGGGTCAGCCATGATACAGCGCCGCTGGAGCAGAGAGGATTAAGGGCCTTACTCAAGGGCCCAACAGTGGCAGCTTGGCAGTGCTGGGGCTTGAACCCCCAACCTTCCGCTCAGTAACCCAGAGCCTTGACCACTAAACCACCACTGCCACCAAATAAACCCCATGGCCTTACTTGCTCATGTTTGCTACGTACTTAGCTCAGTCGAAGTGCGCTTTCATCGCTGCCATTTTGGGAAATATAGACAACAACAAGATCTGTTTCCACGAGAAAGCGTATAGGTTGTGAGTGACCAATCACAGCCGTTACAGCGTACTCCTTATCGCCACCGCCCCAAAAGTTTCAAACATGAAGTGAACACCATACGAGCAAGGGAAAAGGTGGTATACGTGCCTCAGTGCTTGCACATCCGAAACCTACTCGTGCGCAACACTTTCTCTGCACGCTTGCCTCTACTTCTCCAGAGTTCCTGGTTTACTCGTGGCCTAATCCTAGAGGTTCACATACTTCTGCCACTCACAGATGGTAACATTTGATCATTTTCCTCATTAAATAAACGACAGAGTATAACATTTTTGCCTCATTTGTTCAATCGGGATCTCTTTGTCTACTTTTCAGTCTTTAGGTCATATTTATGCAGATAAGGAGAAAATTCTAAAGGGTTCACAAACTTTCAAGCACCACTGTATAGGTGAACTGGCTATACTAACCTGCCCATAGGTGTGAAGGAGTGTGTGAACGTATGCGTGTTTTTGTGTGTGTGTGAGTGCATGGTGCCCGCCAATCAATTCACATCTCACCCAGGGTGTACGCCCGCCTCTCACCCAGCGTTCCCAGTACTGTACAACGCTCTTATGCAGGCGCATGTAAAGAAATTCTGCACAATAACAAAAAAAAAAGAAACATTTCTACAAACCAGAGTTATGAATAAAACTGCATCAGTGGTGTGTTGTAGTTCCATTTGATGAGGACTAGTAACTGTATTAATAAACAACAAAGGCAAAATTTGTAGACAACAACAAGGGTGCATAAGAGCTTTGCACGGTGCTCGGACATCTCTTGACTCACATGCGGTAGATCTCGCGCTGCGTGAGCACGGCGTTCTCAACGAAGTACGGCAGCATGGTGGTGAGTGTGACCCGCCGGTGCCAGTCCAGCTCCAGGTGCATCCTGCTGGACCGCCGCAGCTCGAAACGCCCAGTCCACAGCACGGCGAGAAATGGACACGAGCGTCAGAAACAGACCGTGTGTGTGTGTGTGTGTGTATGAGAGTGGATCCCGGCAGAATGAATGTGTTCCTCCTTGAGCAAGTTCCTTGTAGGCTGGGAATGTGTTGTCACGCCTCCCTCCCTCCCTCTCTCTCTCGCTCTCTCTCGCTCTCTCTCTCTCAATAGCAGGGTAAGAAGATAAACCTGCTTTGCTGTCCTCAGCCCGATTGACTAGTGGAATCTCCACCCCGAAGCCTGAGGTGGGCCACTGAGTGCTGATCTGGCAGTGTAAAAAAATTAATAAATAAAAATCCAATACAGTTCTCAGAGTTTTTCCAAGTGAGACATCCAAATACGGAGACTTCCTGGATTTACCGAGAGAAGAACACTGTCCTGCACTCTTCTGAGCTCACGTAACCCAGACGGGGGGGGCAAAATAACCGGCCAACTGAAATAATTCTTTAATGATTTTCTCAGCCGCAGAGGACATGAGATGTCTGGCTTACTGCCTCCTTCTCGTGTCCAGACTACAGGTGCCACTAAATCTCGCTAGGGCACAAAGACATGGGAGGAGATTCCCAGAATGAATGAGGAAGACAAATGAGTCGTGAAAGAAATGTTGTTTTTTTTTTTTTGCTTGTCAGCAGAGAGGAAAGCTCTGTCCCGCTGCTCTTGCTCTCACACACACACACACACAGATATCTTAAAGCTGATAAGGCTGCACTGAAGAAAAGCAGAACTAAGAAAGAAGGACAGAGTTGGAGGAAAGAACATTTATAGCTGCTATAATGTCAGCGAAAACAATAAACGTAAACGCATGGATGGGAATTGTTGCAGAGGGCAAACTGCTGTGGGATAAGCGGAATAAAACATGCCGTTATAGAAAATGAATCAACTGTCAGAGTAACTCCGTTCCGTCACTGACGTGTTTCATTCCTTATGTTACTGCATATTCTATAGGAATGTGCATTTTGGGGCGGAGTTAAGAGTTAAGCCTATAAGAGAGGCAGACAGCACTAGAGGAAATAACAGAACGGCAACAAATCGAGAAAGTAACCTTTACATATTAAATAAGCCATATTAAATAGACTTTCTATTATAAATAGAAAAAAACAAGCTTGTGTAATTGCGGATATGGCGAGACTTTTATTAAGCATTTTTGGAAGGAGTCACCGGTGTCCAAGAATTGTAGCCCTTGAACACCAGGAGTCCCAATCTGTGCAACCCATAGAGTTAAAGTATTTACAGAGCACACTGATCACATGATCACGTTCGGTCATGGACAGCCTATGAGATTAACAGGAATCATCTGCACTTGTGATAAGACCGATGGCTCTGAAAAGCAAAATGACCAACACGCATTGTTTATATGGATACACAACCATGTTAGAATTGCTAAAAATAGCTCATCGGTAACTTTCAAACAACACCTGCCCCATGCCAGCCCCATGCCGCTGCAATCTACAGTGCCCGAGAAAGAGGTTGCAGAAGGGGGGGCATTTTAGCCGACTTTGGAGCTCTGTTTCCAGTTAAAATGGATATGCGGAAATGCATTTTGCAATATTAAACCTCTTCATAGCCATTTTTGTTTTCTTTAGTTTTAGTGAGGGAATAACTAATTGCTGTATAGCTGCTATAATGCAAGTGATAACAGGATCTAACCTGTTTCTTGGAAGTTCTACAACATTAAATGTAACTATAAACAGATAAAAAGTATGACGTGTTGTTCTTTAATTTATAAAGGAAGTGTAACTGTTGGCAAATTGCTGTGGGATAAGAAATAAAACGCTGTTGTTATCGGAAAATAATACATCATGTAATCTTGCATTAGTAACAGTAACTTTATGTCGTCGATTATTCTCCTATATTGCACGCCCCCAAGTGTCTCATTACTTTCGTACTATTTCATGCAGAGATACTAGATATACAGATGTTTGGGGCAGAATTAATGAACTAACTACTAACCTGCTCTGTTAATGTGACATAACTCAAGAGCTGAATAAGGTGTTAACCAAGGACAAACACTAGCTTGCCCTACACTGCCTTTTTATAAAGCTTATACAACTTAAATTTACATTTATTCATTTAGCAGACGCTTTTATCCAAAGCGAATTATAAATGAGGAAATACAAGCAAAGCGATATATCAAGTGGAGAACAATACAAGTAGTGCTACCACACAGGATTTAAAATTGAGTTCTAGAGAAGCAAAGTGCGCAGAGTAGAGGTGTGTAAATTGTTTTGTTTTTTAGGATAATGTGGGGGTTGGTGTTTTAGGGGTTAGTTACGTGCTCACGGAAGAGGTGGGTCTTTAGCTGTTTTTTAAAGATAGTGAGAGATTCTGCTGTCCTGACTGAGGTTGGAAGTTCATCCACCACTGAGGGACAGATAGTGTGAAGGTTCTGGAAAGGGAACTTGAGCCACACTGAGAATGCACTACAAAGTGTCAGCCATTAACCGATCGCAGATTGCGTGAGGGAACGTAAGCCTTCAGGAGAGAGTTGAGGTAGGGGGGTGCTGCTCCAGACAAAGTCTTGTACGTGAGCATCAAGGCCTTGAATTTGATACGGGTGGCTATAGGAAGCCAGTGGAGGGAGATGAAGAGGGGTGTGACATGGGTTCTTTTAAAAAATGTAAAAAACCCACCAAGAAGCACTTTGAGTTGCATTCCATATATGAAAGATGATATTTTACTTAAAGCTTGTTAATTTTACGCTAACAAGAAAATGTGACCCTCCAAAACTCCAGAATGTTGATACTATGTTTTTTTTTCAGCGGGAGCCACGTAGTCCTGTGTTTTGGTTGTCCAGAAACTTAATTGAAGAGGTTAATGTATTGTGGTAGCTAACACAATGTAATGAAATATGGTGAGTTAGTTTGATAAATAAGTGCATTAGTACAGACTATTAAACACTAACAAATAATTATAACATTATAATTGCCAGGAAGTTGTATCCTCGCATCTCACCTAAAAGATACTATTTGAGTCTAGACAGCGTCCACCCTGACTTTATCACTGGGAATTGCCCATATCATATCCAAGGAGTGTTGGGTTTGTGTGTGTGATGGGGTATAAATAAATGTTGCTGGATATTCAGATTAACCTGGATGCAGTAAACCGACTCGTGACTCAGGATTAACACAACAATCCTGTCCAATGGCGATGCTCTGAGCAGACTACACACACACACATACTGAGATACTGGGACACATTCCTGCACACACAGCATCCTTGCGTTACACAACACAGCGCTGGTGCTGACGGATGGAGAGATGAACGATGGAAGGAAAGAAAAAACACAGCACTATCATCTCAGTCCAATCAGGAGGTGTTCCGAGAGTGACGGATGTAAAAGTGACCAAGACCCTTTTTAAGGGCATCAGCAGGTTTTCATTCACAGAGCGATTTTTCTAAATTATTTTTAAACTCCGGTTCAGGGGTCAGGGTCAATATCATCGACACAGAACTGCATTACGTCTGAGGGTTATGACTCAACAAATCTTCACATCCTGAGCATTTCGTAATAATTTTTCGCCTGCAAAGCAAAGTAAAACATTTTTATACCGTAGCTCTTGTGAATTCTCAATTCTGATTGGATGATTCAGGTGGTGTTCATTCATTTTCTATAACAGCAGCTCAGACAGTAGTGCAGCTGCAAATCAGAGGATCATATTAATGTGCTTCTCCTAAAATGTTATCATTTCCGTAGTAACAGCTCATATAAAGGGACTTGAACGGATTTAAAATGTGCGTAATTGTTAATAAGGTTACATTTTCTGAGAGGAGTCACTAGTGTCAACATTTTGTAAAACAGGAACTAACTTGTTTTGCAGATGTTCCATAACATTAAAGTACAATGTGTTATTTAACAAATAAATACTGCATTATATGGCAAATTGTTATTTTAAAAAAAAAGGAATAAAACACTCTAGGATGTGATGTTATTGGGGTTAAAATCAACTTGAAGCAGTAACTTACCCCATCACACCTTGTCATTAATTATTCCATATTTAGCAAACATTTTCACGTTTTTATTTTTGTGTATCTAACAGGGTACACATTATCTAACATCTTATGCAACTGTACCGCTTGAACACCAGGGGTCCCAATCTGCACAACCCAAAGAGAAGAGTTAAAATATTTAGAGAGCTCGCTGGTCACATGATCACATCCGGTCATGGACAGCCTACGAGATTACCAGGAATCATCTGCACTCGTGATGAGACCGATAGCTCTGAAACAAAATGGCCAACATGCATTATAGGTTATATGGATACACAACCATGTTAGAATTGCTAAAAATAGCTCTTCAGTAACTTTCAAACAACACCAGCCCCACTGCAATCTACAGTGCCCGAGAAAAGAGGCTGCAGAAGACGAGCATTTTAGCCGACTTTGGAGCTCTGTTTTCAGTTAAAATGACACCTCAGGTACTTTCCGTGGGTCAAAGATTTTTGGGGAGAATTTATAAATGTAGTTATTTTTAAGATATGGGGAAATGCATTTTGTTTACAGGATTAAACCTCTGTTCATAGCAACTTTTGTTTCTTTAGTTTTATACAGACAAAATTGCACTTTTGTCTGTATAAACAGTGCAAAATTGTTTCTTTTGCACTGTTTATGATTCAGAAATAAAAAAAAAAAGAAAAAAGAGTCTTTTCAGTCATTTTTCTTGATTCAAATTTTGTTCAGAGAATTTAATTGAATAAAATTGTGAAGTCGGTCTCATGAATCGAATCGAATCATGACCAGAGTGTACCGTTACACCCTTAGTATCTAAACATCCACCGTCTGATATGATTCCCAACTACTTCCTCCTCTTAAGCTCACATCAGGTCTGAACTGTTCAGGATACCGTTTTAGTCATAACAATAACAGACGTTAGTAATCAGAGAAAACAGGCCTCCACAAGCCACAGTGCACAGAAAACTAGAAGCCGTTTTACTCATCTGATGAACAAAGCCCTGACAGCGAAAAATCTAGGGCCAAGCACAGATTGCTGTAAGATGCGACAGTCTGGTCCACTCTGAGAATCCAGCACCTGCATAACATCTTTAAATAATATGGCTAAATCCGTGGGTGGAACCTATGAAATGGGGCAAATACAGTAGAGTGTTTAAAATAGCTAGCTTTGCACCAAATCAAAACAAATGACTGAAAGACACTTTCAAATCTAGATGATCCTTATGGCTTGGCATCCTGTCAGAGAGAAATTGAAGGCCTCTTCATGTTTGCAAATTCAAGACGCAATGTTTTACGATTACAACGTCAAGGACATTGTGGCCCTAAAAGTCAAGGTGCTCCACAAACAGATAAAATAAAGTCCAAGAAAGTTTTAGTTAGATTAACGTATCTATTATAGGCAACTTCTCAGTAAGAATGTGACCCAGCTATGTGGCATTAGCTATCTAGTTTTTAGGTGAGTTACATAGGTTTGTTAAAGCAATATACTAAATTAAGCATGGTAGCTACCGGAGCTTAGCTTAGCCTGTTAATTCTTAATTAGCAAGCCAACTTCAGTAACATGAGCGTTAGCTACGTAGCTGAGATGACTGCAAAGATGGAGCTCCTCGGACACATTTCTAAGTGAAAAATGCAAACTAAAGGTACCAAGAACAGTACCAACAATACACATTCTTGAGCCCAAAAGTGTAATGTAGAAATTGAAGCACTACAAAGTTTACTCTGTAGTAACACCCTACACTGCAGCTCTTACCTACACTCTTCCCTAACGCTCACTGACCCCCAGACAGCTTCAGGTTTCTCTAATCCCAGCCCAGTTGATCCAGCTCATGAAGCATTTGATAATGAGATGATGTGTTGGATTAGTCGCTTTAAGATCATGGAAAAATCCAGAAGTGGAGTTGTGAAACCGCACTTAGCCGATATCCCAGACTGCACTGCAAACCAAATCAAGAACCTAGACTGGTGGGCAAATCAGCAGCCAGAGTTACTGCTTGTGTAATACAGTTCATTTTTAAATACGCTCTTATTATGGATGTGTGAATGTATTAGATGTCCCATTACTAAGGCGCATCACAGTTACTTTCCTCAATGACGGAACAGCCTGCTCCAATCCATAAACCAGAGAGAATTTGCTTTTATATTATTTTTCATCCTTAAATAGGGATGAAACAGCACAATCATTTCTATCTCTAATTAAAAGCCTTTCTGCTAACGGATATGAAAAACTCATAATAAACACAATCTCAGGACCAAAAAAAAAAAAGAGGACAAGAAGACAAAAACAATGTTCTCATAAAACACCACTAGGCCTAAAAAATTAAACAGAAGCATGAGACCCTCTGTAATTCAATCACATTTTCCCTCTTGCAATTATGCAACAGCTGCACTAAATGCATTCCGGCACAATGCCAAAAGTCCTCACGCACCCACGACACACACACACACACACACACACACACACACACACGCTCTAATATGAGCGAGCACCCAAACAAAAACACAGATAGCTGTGCTTGGCTGCTCCAGTCGCTGTACCCACATGGTGAAATCACTGCCAGGCTCAAAGGCATGGAGAACTAACTGATATCATAGTGTAGAACCCAAACAGACATTCTTGCTTCAACACTTTCATGTACGGTTAACTAAAAAAAAAGAAAAAAAAAGGAAAGGTTAAGCCTATCAGAAAAATAACAAAGGCTAGTCAGAACCAGTTAGCATGACATCATGTGTATAAGGATACCACAGGAACCTACTGCATGTCTGGAGTCGAGTAAGTATGGTAATTTTCTACAGAATTTTGCTATAGATAAATAGGGTGTGTTTTAACAGGGAAATTGGGCTGCACCACAATACAAGGCCAAATTGGGGCTCCCCTTTTTCGTTAACCATGGTGGCATTTTGTTGTAATCAAGCTTCTCCTTGGCTTATGACTATATCTAACCCTTGGTTTTTTATGCCATGTGTGCACTTAGTCACTTTATTAAGGGGATCTATGCTTTGTATATTTCATTATCTTTCAGTGTGTTTTTGTTTTATGTTAGCATGTCATGTGCTATAACGTTGATGTGCCTTTTTCATCTCAGCAGAGGTCGTTTTAGGTCAGCTTCAGCTGTTTTAAATGTGCTCTAGAAATAAAATTTAAATCGTGTTTTGTCACGATGTTATTCATTAGCATTTTGGTTAAACTGTAACATTACAGTTGGGATTAGATTTGGAGTTGTTAGTAGGAGCGTTACAGAAATTTTTTCATTGTATATTAATTTAGTCTAAAAATGGTGTCACAGTATCAAGTTATTAATTGGCCATTAAAAAAAAAAACCACCAGTGGTGAAAATGAAAGAAAATACATTATATGGATAAAAGCATGTGGACATCTGACCATCACACCTATATGGGGTTCTTCCCCAAACTGCTGCCACAAAGATGGAGGCACATTATTGTATAGAATGTCTTTGGATGCTGTTAGTTAGTTAGTTAGTTAGTTAGTTCCGTCCACGCAGCGGGGCGCATCGGGCAACAAGCATTCGCCAGCGGGCTCGGTCGGAAGCGTCGATTTCCACATCTTCCCACTTGACATCGAGCGCTCGTAGATCTTCCATGAATGTTCGTCGCCAAGTATTCCGCGGCCGCCCTACTCTTCTCTTCCCCCGTGGCGGCGTCCAGCGCAGCGCGATCTTTGCGTGGCGGTGGTCAGACATCCGTAGAATGTGTCCTGCAAAGCGCATTCTTCGCTCTACGACCATTTCTGCCAGGCTGCGGGAGTTTGTTCTTCTTAGAATTTCTTCGTTTGAAATACGATCACGGTATGATACACCGAGTATTCTTCTCAGGCATCGTTGTTGAAACACATTCAGCTTGTGGATGACTGCCCTCGAGCTCTTCCAAGTTTCAGATGCATAGATGGCGGTTGGGATGATGATGCTATTAAACAGGCGAAGTTTGCTGTTGGTGTGGATAGTTCGCCTAGCCCAAATCGGTTGTAGCTGTTGGAAGACTGCAAATGCTCTGCCGATTCTGCGATTGACATCCACGTTAGTCCCACCATCCGCAGCCACAATGCTGCCAAGGTAGGTGAACTGTTTGACTTCTTCGATCAGCTGGTTGCTCACCGTGATCCGCACCGGCGTCATCCGGCCGACGGCCATGACGTTGGTCTCGTCAGTGCTGATCCGTAACCCAACTTTGGCTGCTTCGTGCTCCAGGCTAGTGGTCATCTCCTGTAAGACTTTCCCATTCTGCGCCAATAGCACAATATCGTCGGCGAATTCCAGGTCGGTCAGGCGTCCCTGGCCTGTCCACGGAATTCCAGACGCTGGCTGTGTTAGTGCTCGTCGCATGACGAAGTCCATCATCATGAGGAAAAAGAATGGTGAAAGAATGCAGCCCTGTCTGACTCCAGTCTCGATGGTGAAAAAGGCAGTATGACCTGTGTCCGTCCGGATGCAACAGCTAGAATCCTGATATAAGTTCTGGAAAATGGCGATAAACCGCTGTGGAATGCCATATAGCCGTGCGATGTTCCAAAGCGATTTCCGGTGGACGCTGTCAAACGCCTTCTTAAAGTCTATAAAGTTGACCAAGAGCGGTTTCTGATATTCGGAGCTTTGTTCAATGATGTTTCGAAGAGCAAAGATTTGTTCAGTGCACGACCGACCGCTTCTAAACCCGGCCTGTTCGTCCCGTAGAGCCTGATCGACTGCTCGCAGTATCCGTTTGAGGAGGACGAGACAAAATACCTTGCCTGGAACAGACAGAAGGGTGATGCCTCTCCAATTGTCACAGTCTGCGAGATTACCTTTCTTAGGTAATTTGACGATGACACCCTGTCTCCAGTCATTTGGGACACGTTCCATGTGCCAGCAGTCATTGAGCAGCGTAGTGAGCACCCGTACAACTTCATCACCACCCGCTTTCAGCATTTCTGCCGAGATTTGGTCAAGACCAGGTGCTTTGTTGTTTTTCAGATGACGAATCGCTGCAGCGACCTCAGCATCCATGATGTCGCTCATGTCCACTTCCAGCTCACAGGGAGGAGGAAAGACTGTAAAGTCGTGCGTGGCTACGGGAGCCGGCTGGTTTAGGGTGTCTTTGAAATGTTCCACCCAACGCACGTCCTGCTCTTCTTTGCTAACTAGCATCCTGCCGGTTGTATCCCTTATCGGCCCAGTGGAACCGCTTCGGGCCCGAGTGAGATCTCTGACCACACGAAAAAGAGTCCTGCTGTCACCCTGGTCCGCAGCCAGTTGTGCTTCAGTGCTCCTTCTTGTCTGCTCGGCAACTCCTCTTGACCCTGCGGTCGAGTTCTCGGTACGCCTGCGATGCTTCATTTCGCTCCTCTTCGGTCTTTGCTTGATCGCGCTGACGTTTCTTGACCCGTCTTTCATCGAGCAACGACCATGTCCGGTCCTGAATCCACTGTTCTCGCTGCATTCCACGCCGTCGACCAATCGTTCTCTCTGCCGTCTCTATGGCAGCATCCTTGATCTGTGCCCATTGTTCTTCGATGCTGGCCGAGTTGTCAAGAATCTGGAATCGATTAGCGAGTTCAATGTGGAAGTGCTCGGCGTTCACGCGGTCCTTCAATTTCTCGGAGGCAAATGACTGAACGGTGTTGCGTCCGGCCACTCTTTTCAATTTTAGTCGGATTGAAGTCACAAGCAAGTGGTGATCAGATCCGACGTCGGCGCCGCGAAAAACCCGTACGTCACGTAAAGCCGAGCGCCACCGTCGATGGATGCATACATAGTCGATTTCATTGTGAGTGGCCCCATCTGGTGACCGCCACGTCTTTTTGTGAATCCGTTTGTGAATGAAATATGTATTCCCGATGCAAAGGTTGTTAAGATTGCATAGGGATAGGAGACGCTCTCCATTATCGCTCGTTACTGCTGCCGATCCATGAGGTCCGATCACGTTTTCCCAGCCCTGCCGGTCGCTACTGAGTTGCGCATTCATGTCGCCAAGGAGGATCTTTATGTCATGGTTGGGGATAACCGCGATTGTGTCTTGCAGCTGGTCGTAGAAGGCGTCCTTCTCTTCATCATCTGCCTCATTTGTCGGTGCGTAGACTTGAATAACAGTAATTTTAGCATGGCGAGACTGAAATCGGGCGGTAATTATGCGATCACTGATCGGTTTCCATCCAACGAGTGCCTGTGCCGCGGTTTTGCTCAGGACCATCCCGACGCCGTGCACATGATGTTCTTTGGCTCCCGAATACAGGACGATCTTCCCGTCGCTTATCATTTTTCCATTACCCGTCCACCTCATTTCGCTGACACCAAGAATGTCAAGCCGGTAATTGTCGAATTCGTGCAGAAGCTGCTCCAGTCTCCCACACTGGTACAACGTTCGCACGTTCCAGGTTCCAATTCGTGTGATCGTATTGGCGTCGAGTATCCCATTTTGCATCGGGCGCTGGACGACCTTTCGGCTTTGCTCCAGCACTGTCATCAAGGGAGAAACAGGGTCATCGCGCCGGATGCTGTATTGTAACATTACAATTTCCCTTCACTGGAACTAAGAGGCCCGAACTCTGTGCACAAAGTGAGCACCATGAAGACATGGCTTGACAAGGTTGGAGTGAAAGAACTCGAGTGTCCTGCACAGAGCGCTGACCTCAACCCCACTGAACACCTTTGGGATGAACTGGAACACTGACTGCACCCCAGACCTCCTCACATTATGTCAGTGTTTGACCTCACTAATGCTCATGAGACTGAATGGACACAAATCCCTACAGCCATGCTCCAAAATCTAGTGGAAAGCCTTCCCAGAAGAGTGGAGGTTCTTATAACAGCAAATCTGTAATGGGACGTTCAACAACAACATATAGGTATGATGGTCAGGTGTCCACAAACTTTTGGCCATATCGCGTATGTTGATTAAGTAATGCTGCCAGAGCATATTGGTAGTAATTACGATCAATTCTCATGGGATGAGTTGATCCCTGTATAAATTCACAACTCCATATATGCACTTCATTTTAATATAGAATTTGATAGAGATGAGAGGCTCAATCAACTATACATTGAACTTTATACATTTTTGGCCTAGATGTGTGACTGACAGTGATCAAGCAACCAATGGCGCAAATCATACGTTGAATTTCACCCATTGTTTCTATCCTTTAATGTTTTAAAATGGGTTATTAAATACTGAGATACCTTGAAACTGTGATATTTGTAGACTAGGTTATCACATGGTGAAAATGTCCAACATTAACACCCCTAGTCGCTGCTGCCCTGATCTAAAATATTAAACATGTAAAATACTTACTGCTCAATATCCAATAACCAAAGGCAGCCAAGCTGAACTGTTACCTCCTGTATTCGTTTTGAACATTCGTTCCTGAAATTCTGTGAGATTCCGGTTCCTGAGAGTCAGGTTCACTGGACTGGATTTTACAACATCATAAAAGTGTGTGGCGTTTTATTCAGGGCAAATATCAGTGTGGGAGTTTGACTATTGAAGGATAAAAACCTGTCAATATCTGGGGTCTCAACATTGGTTCTAGTAAAATCTCGTAAAGTAACAATACAACACAGTCGTTTGTACATGCCGTCCGACACTGTATTTTGCAAAAATGAAAAGTTCTTGTGTAACTACCTTCAGGCTTCAGTCTTCAGTCAGTCTTCAGTTTTCTCGATACCAACCTTACCTTCAGAACACAGTGTCCTGTGACTTTTTTACAATAATCTAATTATTCCACTTTACATTTCAGCTTATGTAAGCACAATGGAATTCGTGAGGGTTCAACCATTTTTATCATTGTGTAATTCCAAGCTGTACCTTCAGGGATCGATGAGATCAGCAGAGGGCAGGTCAGGACCAGCCATGCACAGCTCTAGTTCTGCAGGCATGCATATGAGCCAATTGTATTAACCAAGCGGAATTTGGCTGTTAACACAGTTTACTAACTGCACATCAATCAATCAATCGATCAAAATCTGGAGCAAAATCAAAAACTGGAACAAACAATAGAAGATACAGGTAGAGACATCTGAAGATCAGATTGGAAACACAAACTAATCACAAATTGGTTCACAAATTGGTCAGGGTTCACATTCATACGATTTCTTACGCCTTTACCGTATGAAATTAAATCCACCTTCAAATTTGTACGTTTATCGTCATGCAGTCATACTGACGTTGGGTGCTGGTCTTTCATCAACATATAGAAGTACAATTCTCACACTCGGTCCGTAAAAATAACCGACATGCTGGATTTGGACGGGACTAAAATATTTGGTAATAATTACATTTACCCACCTCCCAATCCAAAAAGAACGTTAGAAAGATCATTTTGAGAACGTCATAAAATCTCAGTATTTATCACTTTATGACTGCAAAAGGAAAATCGGCGGACTGAACAAAAAAAAATATATTAAAAAAATAAATGCATTTGAATCAGTATTCTGAAAAAGTCATTAGTGAGGTAATCCACTAATACACCATGTCTAAATGAGAAACTGTGACACCCTAACAACTCTACACCAAACCCTATTCCAGAGCCATAGAGGACACAGAGCCAGACACTGCTGGCTTTGTCCTGAGCCTCACCAGCGCAAGAATCGCTGACCTCTTTTCCAACATCCTGTTTTTGAGAAAAGTGGACAAAAAAAAAGCAGTGATTTTCTGACCCATGAGAGAAATGAGAAAGATGGAAAGAAAGAGAAGTACAGGGGTGTGTAGTGCTCAGAGAGAACAATCCTCCTTTTGCTTTCCGGATGACCTTATTTTATGGTCAATAACAGGACATTATGGCACAATAAGGAGCCGCAGATAGGAGAAGAGGAATCTGTAGGTGGTCTTCTGCTTCCAAGAAACTTCATTATGGCTGATAATTATTTCTCCCTCACCTTCCAGAACTGGTGGAAACATTAGCATAGGCAGCTATGGTGGAAAATAAATCAAATAAAATCAGGAAATAAAATAAAGAATGAGAAATAAAGACATGTGCTATGCTGATTGAGGGATGCATCAATACTAATACTGCTATGCTGTGCTCATTTACTCATTCTAAATACATTCGACTTACCTCGGAAATGGGAAGTTAGAACGTCTGTGGAATTACAGAGTTACTGTTGTGAGTATGTCTACATGATGACTGATCTAAAGCAAACACTTGCATATGCAGTACAACGAATTTAAAGATAAGGAGTGCTACTGTGTGCTGCTATGCGCAGCCACGTTGATTTGACGTCACTTGCTGAACCCTGGGTTGAGGAGATCGTCCTGAATTATGTCCTGAATAATACAATCCCCATGTTGTACAATCCCCAGGGAATGCTAGCAACATAATACACACTTCCTCCCCAGGAATCTGTCCTCGGCCATGGCAATTGACCTATAATGATAATGATAAAGTCTTTATTTATTACATATACATATGCACAGTGAAATTCTTTTCTTCGCACATCCGCATCCACATTCGCAGCATGCCAGGAAGCTGGGGTTAGAGCACAGGGTCAGCCATGATACGGCGCCCGTAGAGCAGAGAGTGCAGAGTTAAGGGCCTTGCTCAATGATCACAGTGGCAGCTTGGCAGTGCTGGGGCTTGAACCCCCGAACTTCCGATCAGTAAACCAGAGCCTTAACCGCCAAGCCACCACTGCCCCCAACAACCTCTACAGGCTATCACTTCCTCCGGCAGTCCAACCAGTGATCTGAGATGTACTGATAGTACTGTGCTGCTAGTGATACACTACCAAACACAAATGAGTGAACAGTACCCAAATCTGCTCAGAACATCAGTGTCATCCCCATACCCATCTTTCACATGTAAGCCTGTTTTTAATGTCCTATTTTCAGACAGGATACATCAGTAAATTATATTGTGTACTTCAAACTGCACCAGCAAACTGCAAAACTTAAGAATGTTTATGTCACTGACCCACATTCAGGTTCTGAAAGGACATTTTTTTTTGGAGCGCTGACTTTGACTAGTGCTCTCCCAGAGGACACGGGAACTTGTTTGAGAGTCTCTAAGCAATGGCTTATCGTTCTCATATGCCCTAGTTCCCTCACATTCACTGCAGTGGAATATTTTCTACCATTTTAAAATGGTATCCAGTGTGACATTTACAAGACAAAACGGTGCACAATCATGAACTCATGTGAATTCTGACCTGCAACCACACAAGTCATGCGATAACAGTCTCTTGTAATAGTGTGTAGAGATCAACCCAGTTGAAACCAAGTTCCACTGAAGAGCTGTTATTAGAGGTCGACCAATGGTGGATTTTACCGATACAGATAAATAAGTTGGGCAGAACCTGCCGATAACCGATTAATCGACCGTTTTAAAAATCAATACTGAATGAAAACATAACACTCAAAGTAAAACAATAAAAACCTTATTACAAAAATAAACAGTACTGACTGTTCCATGAAAATGTACTGTACTTTTAAAAAATGAAATAATATATAAATATTAATATATATTAGCTATTAATAAATATTAAAGTAAATAAAAAATATACATCCAAACTGAAACAAAACATGGCACTCCAAATAACAAATAAAAATAGAGCTGTCCAAAATGAATCAAAAAAACATTTCAAATAACACAACAAAATTTGTCAGAGATAGTTTTTATTTGGCCTCTAGAGACTTGTACAGTAAGACGACAGCGTACTCTTCTCAACCGCTCCCGCAACGGACCCAACCGGGGAAAATGATCAGTGTTAATCAGCAAAAAACGATCAATCGGTCGACCTCTAGCTGTTATAATACCAAAGAAGGAGAGACAAACGGATCAGGGGAAAGCTTTGTATATAGGCTAACATAATGGATCCCCAACCATTATCAATCACATTCAGTTAGAAATAGAACTTACAAAATCCAAAATATTTCAAACTTTTTAATAATAATTAACGAACTGACTACACATGTAATTCTTCTAATCAAGAAAAAAGAAAGGCAGATCATTGCCAAAACTGTAACTGGAAAAATAATTAAAAAGTACCGCCTGCAAAAATTTTCCCAAGAAGCTCTGGGTTTCTCAAAGAAGCGTTGGCAGAAAATAGATGAAGAACCATGTTCCTTTATGAGAAAGAAGGGGAAAAGATCTACTGCTGTGGACAAAGTGGATGCCTTCTTCATAAGGGATGATGTGAGCTGAATGACAGCAGGATGAAAACAAATTTACATGAAACAAGAAAAAAGCAAAAATACCTGCAGACTGACAAACTACAGAATTTACTGAACATCAGAGTCACGTCTCTTATTCCTTTTTCTGTTCCCTTTGGCCATTTTAGGTTGATCAAGAAGCCTGACAACGTAAAACTCACGAAAACTTGCAATTCATGGCCTGTACATAAATGGGCTGTCGGCTTCAAAAAAATCCTGAGGAAATTGTTGATGCAACAATGTGCCACCAAAAATCAAAACTATGTGCATACGGTGAGTGTAAAGGGTGCATTTACATAACACATGCCATGTTGAAACCCCCTTCTAATACAGAGATAGCCCTTACCCAGTGGTCAATGGAAGACAAAGTGCCTGGGAAGAGTACAACCATCACTGTAAAGACAACAGTGATGAAAATCTGGGAAGCAATGAATGCTTGATTCATGTAGTTTTAGTGAAAATTACACTTTTATTAAATATTCACAAGAAATTCAGTCTGTCCATTTTGGTGGCTCGCATCAATAGGCAACCCTGCACACTGGGGTACTATACACTGCAGCAGATCAGTCTCCAGTCCCTTTCTTCTCCATCTCACCTTCCAGAAGGCATGATCCTCAAGCTATCTGGGCCCAACTTGACCCTATTCTAGACATGGTTAAGGAGAACTATCCACTTATCAACCGCCTTCATCTCTTCAGTGATGGTCCTGCTACGCAATACAAACAAAAGGGTAACTTCTTCCTCCTCTCCAAAGAGCTATACAAGAAAGGCTTCAAATATATTATTTGGCATTTCTTTGAAGCCAGCCACACAAAGGTGCCCCGATGGTGTTGGTGGGACACTGGAAATGTCAGCTGTCAAGTTAGTCAGGCTTGTAGAAGATATCCCTAATGCAGAAGCCATGTTCCAGAAACTGAAGGGGTTAGATTCATCTGCAAAACTGTTCTTTGTTGAGGAGAATGAAGTTGAGAAAAAGGTTGAGGAAATGCTGGAAGCACCTCCTTTAGTAGCAGTGAAGGGGACAACGAAGATGCATCAAGTATATGGGACATAACTTGCCTTTGTAAAGCAGCTGAAGGTGTTTTGGATTGTCCATGTCGTGACCTTAAAGATCCTGGGAGAAGAAAGAAGCACTACAACTGCCAATGAAGAGACAGCTGTCACTGACCCAACTCCATGGCGGCCAGAAGTAATAGACTCACAACACATTGTTCTCCTGAGTTTGCAGTATGACTCCTGGGTATGGCTCATTTTCACAGGTTATTATGCACCAGTGTCAAATGTGAACGTGAAATGCATGCACAGAAATGGAATTAATAAATTCTTCTGGCCAAGCCCACGCAATGACATTAACTGGTATGCTGATGACCAGATTCTATGCCTTATCCCAGAGCCACATGCATTAAACAAAAGGCCTGTCCAGGTCAAAAGATCAGTCTGGAGGTTCATAGAGGAGCACATAGCTAAAGAGTGAGGCAGAACAAGGACTTGGAAGATTATACTGAGCACTATGCAACTGTTAGAACTGTTAAGATTCATTAAATGAAATGAAATTAAACAGATGATATAAAGGAGTCCTTATGATCACTATGCTTTAAGGTTGATAGATAATTGACTGTATTGATTGAATTTGTAAAATAGAATAGTACATTATACATATATACTTAATATATAATAGTATATTAATATATTACTATACTACATTATATTAATGTTAATGAAATTAAAAAGTATTAATTCAAAGTTATAGGGGTCTCTATATTTCCATGTTTGATCTGTGTTCCTATTTGCATTTTTATGTTAATAAAATGCCTTTCTTTGATAAAATATTTGATGAGTTATTACTGTGATGTCCACCCTGTTACGTATTAAATATTTAATTATAATTTAACAATATCACTAAATATACTCTCTCTGCATGTTAACATAAACCTATGAAGTATCAGTCAACAACACATTCTAAATACTGTAACCAAATTCTAATTATATTTACGGTTATTATAGAAAAATATGGTGCAAATGGCTTGCCATTATTATAGAGAAAATGCATTTTCCTACATAATTATTGTTTAAAATAACTTTGATGAGCATAAATTAGTATGGTTTAGTAGGGGGATGCTTGATTTAATAGAAAATGTGAACACGGTCATAAACATGCATTAAAAACATTTCTAATAGTTATACATCTGTCCCGTAACAGGGTGGACATTTGCGATACTTCGTGTGTGAACAATTTGCCCATAACTATTAGGATTTAATGGCCTGAGCTGGACCACTATCTAATTCTGATAGTTAAACATATCCTATTTGTGACAGAAAGATTAAAAATGGGAACTTCTTCAGATTTTTTTTAAAATTACAAAGTCAAAAGTCACTGGATTGAAGGAAAGACTACAGTTTGTTAACTTGTACTATAAAGTGCACAAATTGCATGATTTCATTTCCTGTAGTCACTCTGTGCATTATAAAAACAAACAGACAACAATTTGGCTAGTACAAAAAAATACAACGCACTGTATAATGTCACGAAAAGAAAAACTTCTGTAGTCAGTAAAACATGGTAAATAAGCCACCTGATATCGGTAACTGCACATACACCTACATGTGGGACTCCAAAGAGAAGGTGACATTAGATGAAAGTGAGAAAGAAGGTAGTTTTCTGTAACAGACATGTCTAAATGCCACGTTGGAGTAAATTTAAAGGCGCTAGGATTGCTAAAGAATTGAGTGCGTTTGATGAGAGACTGTCCAATGCGGTGCACTCGGACCCTCACCTGTACCTGAACCCCTCTCACTGTGATTACAGTGATTTCTGGAAAGTATAAAACTTCTTATGAAGGATGAACAAACCGTCGTCATTATGAACATGACAGCTACAGGTTTAATGAAGGAGAATCATGGATGTGTGTGTCCATAAAGGGTAAATTAAAGAAATTATCAGTATTATAATAAACTGTAGCTTCTTCCACTTGGGGACTTTACCTGAACACAATATTCACATACAAGACATTCAGATGTCTTACCTCTGATTCAGCCTTCGGTCATCCTCACTCCCAAAATCCTGAATCAGAAAGACAGAAATAGAAATACAATTTAAAGATTCATAATGAGGAAAAACACAGCCATTAATCCGTGTTTATGAAACAGGAAAGGACACAACGTGTCTCATAAAATGACATGATGAATCACCAGTTCGTGTCTCAAGAAATCTGCCTGAATGCATGAACAAAAACATAAAGTACACAAGCAGGTGAATCCAAATGTATATCTGATCATATGGTCTCAGATAAAACTGGTGCCAAACTAGGAATGTGCTGATAATTACAAGATATGTGTTATCGTGGACACTTTAAAGCACTTCTGCATTCCAGGACGTTGCAGGGCGACATCAACATCTAAGGTTGATTCCTTAGAACAAATTTGAAGGTAACATTGCATGTGAAGGAAATATCATAATTGTCCTGAAAGCTTGAGAAACATGACAGAAGGAACTGACGCACTGACTAATACCATTATTGTATATATTTTAAGTTCTATGTTATATATGTTAATATATTGCCTCTGACACGCTGAGGGGGCAATTAATGTGAAATCACCGGAGGCCTCCCGACTGACCATCTCAGATTTGCTTCATGTTTTCTGCAATACGGGCGAAAAGGAAACACATTTTATGAGACACAACACACTTTATTTGTGTCTATCTTAAAGCTACAGACACCATGTTTTCCACCAGATGTAAATCACCTGACATGATGGAATCTATCGACATTTCCCGACACTATCATCAGTCATCCCAATCCTACTGTTGACTTATAAAAATCATTTGTAAATCAAGTAATTTTTCACTAGATACCTTATTTATTCTTACTTTTTTCTTGATCACTACTTTTACTTTAAATAAATTACTACTAGAATAGCATAAAACTTATCTGATTAACTTATAACAGTGTAAACCTATACTGCAGGGAAGTCTGCAGCTCCTATTCCTCTTTCTGAGGGCAGAAATGGAAAGGGGCAGGGAAGAGAACATGGTTCCTGACCACACAAACAAGGTTTCATCATAACAATAAATGCTTTAAAAATAGTTCCTCATTGTGTGGGGAGGGCAGAACACTGGTGATTAGGTTACAAACCACAACGGGGAACAATAAGAAACCCAGGTAGTCCGACTAGGAACAGCCGTCCCACACCTGAAGAGGAAACGACTCAGTTTAGCCCGAAACTGCCCTCAGGAGACACTTTCACACAATGCAGCTTTCCGTCTAACTCTGTCTACAAGCTGAAACACCACTGGCCTTAAGGAGGACCTTGGTAATAAATGACCTAAAGATAATAAATCATATCTTACAGGCATGTGCCAAGGTTAAATTCTAACGTTATAATAATTGCCAAACCTTTTGGTAACATAATTTGTTGACTCACATTCTGTGACTAATTCTCAGCTTAAAGAGAAATCAAAACTGACCTTCAGACTGCACATCTGGTCATAACATCTGGACTAATCACTTAAAAGACAAAATTCTTCCTTGTCTGTAATCTTCCTCACTACCTGTAAATGGCTTCTTATTTTTGATCACCTCAAAGTGTACCCCCAGGAAGGTTTTTAAAAAAAATAATAATAATCATTATGTTTCACCTTTCCCTCCCCCACACCCAGCTCTCATGGAACAGGAAATGCAGAGTCAGCTCACACTTCAGTAGCACTATACTGACTACTAAGCAGCAACACTTGCAGGATTGCTGTCGACCCCTCCTCTAATGTGTGTGACAATGGTGTTGTTGGAGATAAATAGTCCTTCGCACATGGCTATTTTCTACATCTGACTTCATGTTTTGTTGTCAACAGCCAATCAAATGCTGTGTATAAAACCATAGAACCACCTTACATTGTTCCCGTCCCAAATACATAATTTTACTTACAAAGTAGGTCACACTGCATAAGTATAATTTTTAAACTTTAGTTTCATGTTAAGCATTTGTAAAAAGGTTTGGTTCATGCAATCTAACCAATGTAGCTATGGAAAGCTATCTAACAAGCTTTATACACAGTCTGGTCATCTTACATGAATTAGCTATATTTCTAACAATCTACAAACACAAATATGACTGTGTAGCAATGCTTTGAATCATTTTCTTACTGCATAATCCAGTTGCCCTTGAGTTTCAACATAGGAAATGAAGACCGGACATTCTCCTTTACGATTTTATGGTAGAAAGAAGAAGTCATGTTTTCCTCAATTATTCCAGCACAAAGGCGCTGAAGCAGCAAAGCATCCCCACACCAGCACATTTCCACCACCACCATGCTTGACTGTTCAGAATTTTCAGAAAATTCAGACTAGTCTTAATGTTCTTCTAGGTTAGCAGTGGTTTTCACCTCACTACTCTGCCATGGATGCCATTTTTGCCCAGTGCCTGTATGATAGTCGAGTCATGAACAGTGACCTTTACTGATGCAAGAGAGACCTGTATGTCCTTTGGTGTTGTACTTGGTTCTTTGGAGTCCCACAGCCTTTTAAATAGCTTTGAAACCCTTCCCAGCCTGATGCATTTCAATCACCTTCTTCATCAACATTTCTGGAATTTCTTTCAACTTTGACATAGTGTGTTTACCCAACTTCATGCTGTTGAAAAAGTTCTATTTAAGTGTTGATGTGATTGAACAGGGTTTACAGTAATCAGGCCTGGTTGTGTCTAGTCCAGCTGAACCCCATTATAAATGCAGTTTCATAGATTTGGAGAATTAGTAACTACAGGGGCAAATACATTTTCATACAGGCCCAGTTGGTATTGGATAACTATTTTGCATCTATAAATAACAGTATCATTTAGAAACTGTATTTTGTGTTTACTCAGGTTTCCTTTGTTTTATCTTAGATTTTGTTTTCATTTCTGAAACAATTTATTATGAGATATATGCAAAAACAGAACTCAGGATGGGGCAAATACTTTTTCACAGCACTGTACTCACAAACGGTCGAGTCTGGTTCAGTTCGAATATAACCAGTTATGGTATTGACTTTGCTGAGAGGGATACATACATAGCTGTCTTCAAATTTGGACGAAATAAGACAGCTTAGAGGACAACTGTCTGAATGGACTGAAGGGGTGGTGACAATTAAAATTTACTTACAATAACAAATTATTGTGTACCACAATGCATCTGAATGCTCGATTCTGACTAAACAGAGGGTGTTGATTAATTTTCTATAACAGTTCTATTGCATATTCTAATACATTATGGACTTGTATGGCAGACACTCCTCATAAACAGTTTCAAAATGTGTGTAATCATTGTTAAAGTGAGGTTTGCTGTAAGTAGACGTTTATCATTAGCATCTTTGGAAGGAGTCTCCAGTGTCAGTGTTTTGTAACATTCAGAAGTATACAGTTGGAATAAAAATGATTCAACCCCTATTGCAAATCAGGTTTATTGTCAAAATTTACAGAATTTCAGCTGTTTGCAATGAACAAATCAAACAAAAGCAATTGAAATAGTTCAACACAACGGATGCTTCAAGTGGTTTATCATTTACCATAATATCAATATTACATCGTTATATCACCCAGCTGTCTCTCATATAATCTTCATGTTTTCTTAATTTTCCCTTTCTGATGCTCCATCCATTCCTTGAATACTTTGCAACCTCTCTATTCATCCCCAACTCTCTCTCTCTCTCTCTTTCTCTCTCTCTCTCTCTAAAATGGTGTGAAGAGATGACATCACTGCAGCTGTGTCCCTCTATTGGATGGGTTACTCTGCAAAATCCAAATGTGTGTTTGTGTGTGTGTGTGTGTTAATAGTAAGATGATGGAGCAGCCCCACCCTCACCAAGGACAGACCATGTCACTCATTTTGAGGGAGTAACCCCCCTCCAAACAGTACTAGAGTCGCTTAGGGTATAATGACGTCATTAGTGCAGCAACATAATCTTCCATAGAGCCCAAATGGAACATTTGTTTCTGATGATCTAATGAAGCAGTGATTCCCAATCAGTGATTCTTGCACAACCTGTTACACACCTTAAACTACAGCCCAGTACCAGAAAGTAGAAACCAGCATGACATACTCATGAATGCAATATTTTACATAATAACTGGAGACCATGAAATCCGTGAAGGACTTCCGAATGTAAAATTGCGTCTGCTGGCTTTGTTTACACTGCAGTTTGATGTAAGTGTGTGTCGCTTGTGCCCTCTACTGATGAAACTCACATTCTGCAGCAAAATGTCCCAATGACGTCATAGAAAGATTTTTAAAATTACTATACACAACATGTAACATTGTTAATTAACAAATCCCTTGCTTTGTTACTGATATCAATGGGGCACTGCATCCGTATTCGAGTCCTCTCTAATGGTGAATGGACGCTGTTGACACGCTTCTCTAAAAAGGTCATGTGATGCCACTGAGACGCAACCTGAGCCGTTTTGCGCCTGTGCAGCTTTAATCTCTTCCCAAATGGATGCCGGGCACTCCTCAGAGAATCATTTGTGTTACAGGCTAAACGGTGTCATGTTTATAGTTAATCGAATGAGAAATGGATGAAACACATTGTTATAGGGCATGACGTAGGTTGTGTTACAAATCAAACCTTAGGAGACAACGTGTCATCAGTGTATTATGTGTGTGTATGAGGTTAATGGTTCATTACACAGGACAATGTCAGGTGGATATTTAAAGTCAGTGGGTCATTGTACTAGCAAATAAAAGGTTTGCATGTGTGTATAACATGAAATAGTTGTGGTAACATGACCAAACCTTCTGCTCTGACAAGTCACCTTTCAAAATGTCCTGATCATCAGGTATAGTATATATCATAAAACTCAACAGCTAAGACATTTTCATGTCTATTTAACATAATATCACAAAATATCATATAGGCAATTATTGATACACCTACAAGACGTGTACAATCCTACAAAGCAGGATAATAAACACAATCCCAAACAAGTCGCCAGCTTCGTATTAAGATTTATTCACACTGATAAACTATTTCATGTTGTAATACAAGCGGTTAGAAATGAAAGATGGTGTTCTGTTGAAGAAGGCAACAGTTAACAGTTATATAATCTATGGGAAATTTCATTACATGCACATTTCTGCTGTGAAGATGGCAAGATAGAAGCAAAAGACTTATGTGATTTTTTTGTTTGTTTGTTTAATTTTCTCATCTTGGGCTTGTTCTTAATAGCTCTTCATGTCTAAATTTTGTTCTTGAAATTAATCATGTATTGTTGTTGTTATAATTGATCTATCTGCTAAAAAATTATGACATTCTAAAGCATGTCATGATGTTTTTTTGTGTGTGTGTGTGTGTGTGTGTGTGTGAAATCCAGATAAATAAATAAAACGCACGCCAATCTGCCTGCATTCATCAACACATTAAAATAAATAAAAGTAACACAGTAATACGATATCTTCCTCTATCCATGTAATTTTCAAATGTAAATAAGAATTAAATTTGCTAGTTATACAAAAAGTGTTTTAAATTTAGGCATACTATAGTTAGATTTTACACTATGTTTTGATTTTACCCCGGGAATTTATACTATATCTTGATTTTACACTATATCTTGATTTGATCCCCAGATTTTATACTATATTTTGATTTTACCCCCAGATTTTATACCACGTTTTGATTTTACCCCGGGAGTTTATACTATATCATGATTTTACCCCCAGGTTTTATACTATATCTTGATTTGATCCCCAGATTTTATACAATATTTTACCCCCAGATTGTATATAATATCTTGATTTTACCCCCAGATTTTATGATATATTTTGATTTAACCCTCAGATTTTATACTATATCTTGATTTTACCTCCAGATTTTACCCCCAGATTTTATGATATATTTTGATTTTACCCCCAGATTTTATGATATATTTTGATTTAACCCTCAGATTTTATACTATATCTTGATTTTACCCCTAGATTTTATACTATATCTTGATTTTACTCCCAGATTTTATATCTTGATTTTACCCCCAGATTTTATACTATATCTTGATTTTACCCCTAGATGTTATACTATATCTTGATTTTACCCCCAGATTTTATACTATATCATGATTTTACCCCCAGATTTTATATCTTGATTTTACCCCCAGATTTTATACTATATCTTGATTTTACCCCTAGATGTTATACTATATCTTGATTTTACCCCCAGATTTTATACTATATCATGATTTTACCCCCAGATTTTATACCATATCTTGATTTTACCCCCAGATTTTATATCTTGATTTGACAACCAGATATTCTGATTTTACCCCCAAATTTTATACTATATTTTGATTTAACCCTAAGATTTTATACTATATCATGATTTTACCCCCAGATTTTATACTATATCTTGATTTGACCCCCAGATCTTATACTATATCTTGATTTGACCCCCAGATTTTATACAATATTTACCTTTTACCACAGATTTTATACTATATTTTGATTTTACCCCAGATTTGATACAATATTTAGATTTTACCACCAGATTTTATACTATATTTAGATTTTACCTCAGAATTTATACTATATTTTGATATTTTACAGCATATTTTATATTATGGTTTCATTTTTCCTTCAGATGTAATGATCATAAGGTTTCAGCTCATATACCCATTATACTATAGCCTTATCGACAGAATAAATTACATTTGTGGCATGCCTTTACTCAGTTATTGAAGAAAATATGAACTGCATATATGTTTTGATCCTGAATTTGTCAGTAGACAGCCACAAAGAAAGATAAAATGTTTTCCATCTCCTGTTTTGTTTATAAAAGGTGTATCCGAACGTGCCTTTCCTGCTATATTACGTGCATGCAAACACACATCCTTTATTTAACACGAAATCACAAATATGGTGTCAATTCTGAACATGTGGATCATTAGACAATGTGAAATATTTATTTTATAATATATTTCAACGAGCATAAAAATAGCAGTTTGCGCCATCATTACGCCGGCTAGCTAAGGTGTGTGAGCGGATAGGACTGACAGGTAGGGCGCTGTGCTAGCTTACCGGCTAGTTCATTCACCATAACAAATATGATGGCTGAACAGTAAATAATAAGCGTGCTCATATGTTTTTCCCCCACTACTGAAACGTTAAAAGGGGCAGTCTAAAACTGATTCAGTGTCGTTTTAGTCATTTAGTTAACAGCGACGTGTTGTTAACACGCAGACGCTAGCTGGCTAGCCAATGATTAACCAGAGAGAACGAGCTGGCTTTTATTACAAACAGATGATTTTGAGCTTGTTGTTGTTTTGTTATTGGTATTGACCCCGGTGCGTTTCTAATAAATCTAATGAGCACATGTTCTAAGCGACAGACCGGCAGAAAAAACAAACATACACTCTCTCTTTCCCTCTCCCTCTCTCTCTCACACTCACACACACACACTCAGGCCTCCTACACATCCTCGCGTCCCGCTAAACCCTGCCTTTCCTGTTCCTGTTTCCCGGCTTACCGTCTCGGCGTTGGCGGTGCTGGCGCTGGCCGTGCTCGGGGTCGGAGATCGCTGCAGCGTTACCAAAGCCATGCTGTAAAGCCTCTAATAATCCAAAAACGAGTCCAAAACTGTCCAGAAAGGCGGCTCAGGTCTTTAACTGCGGGTAAAAATTGCCCCAAGCAGCTCTTGGCATCTCCGGCGGCTGGGATGTGATCACGGTGGCGCTTTGCATGAAGCCTCGCCTGATTTTGGTCGGAAAGACGAGCCGCTTAAACTTCTTACATGTCATAAAATTTCTGAAATATTCGCCTTAGATAACAAAGTGTTTCTGAACTGGATCGGAATCGGCGGCTGAATCTGACTCCTACAGAGTGTTCATGATGAGTGTAGGAGCGGCTGATCCCTCTCTCTCTCTCTCTCTCTCTCTCTCTCTCTCTCATACACACACTACAGCATCAGGACATGTGAGAAAATGCAGACATCATGGTGATGCTATTGGCTGTCAGGGGTTTACAACTAACAATGGCAGTCGCAAACTAACACTAAGATATTTTTCTATGACAGTATCAGTGGTGGCTGGTATACAATTTACAAGTGGATTTTTACTGTCATTCCTCTATATAGCCTGTATACATTACAACGGAATGTTGTTTTTCCAGGAGCATGGGTGCAACACGTAACAGACTACATAAAGTGCAAATACACAACACTGTGAGATGTATACACGAGATTGTTTACTGTGAACATCTTAACGTGCATGTCAATACAAACAGTTTGGATTTTTGTGAAAGCAAGTGCATCCATCCATTTTCTGTACCGCTTATTCTATCCCAGGGTCACGGGAATCCTGAACCCTATCCCAGGGGACTCAGGGCACAAGGCGGAGGCCACCCTGGACGAGGTGGGCACAATCACACACTCATTCACACACTACAGACAATTTGGAAAGGCCAATCAGCCTACAACGCATGTCTTTGGACTGGGGGAGGAAACCCCTGAAGGCAGGAATCGCACCCCAATCCCCAGAGGTGCAAGGCAAACGTGCCTTGTGGTTAACATGCCACTGGCAACAGCAACTGTGGTCTGGGACTGGGGCTGATTTCTTTCTAACCCAGAGGGCAGTTTATTCATGCAGGTTATCAGTTACAGTCATGTGAGCTGATTTTACCCCCAGATGTGCTCTCAAAACAGCCTCAGTTTCTCATGGCATGGATTCCCTAAGATGTTGGAAACATTCCTTTGAGATTCTGGTCCATGCTGACATGATTGCATCACGCAATTTCTGCAGATTTTTCAGGTGTACTTTCGAGCTGCGCATCTCCTGTTCTACCACATCACAAAGGTCACTGAAGAACATTGAACGCAACCAATACCATACAGGCCTCCCCTGTGACTACAGCTGTAGCATGCCCTATTGGCACCGTTAATGCATGCCCAGTGCCACTGGTTACATAAGGTTTCCTTCTGTTGCACCTAATACCACTCAGGCATGTTTGCCTAACACAACCAAAGCCATACAGGCCTTCCCAGTGACTAAGGTTGTAACAAGCCCCACTTGCATCATTAATGCATGCTCAGTGTCACTGGTTCCATATGACATAGGTCAGCTTCAGGGTCGTCAGTGGGGTACCACCACTCAACAAAGTTTCACTTCTTTAACCCTGGAATGTCTCCTCATGGCAGAGCAGTGGCAGGAACATTTCCCTGATATCCCCTGCACACCTTGGGTTAGGTGTTACTATCCCAACACTTCTCTTTTCTCCTCACCCAGAGCCAAAATCTGCTTTTCTCTGCGTCTTCAGCCAGGTCTTTCAGGGCCTTCTGCTGGTTTGCTCCAGTTACTTCCATATCCATCAGGAGTCGAACAGTTGATGTTCCAACAAAGCCACGGCATCCCACTTCCACCAGGTAGATGATGGTTCTCCAGCCAGCCTCCTTACACTCAGCGATGAGATCAGAGTACTTCAGCTTCTTCCTCTCAAAGGCAGCTTCTGTTCCTTCCTCCCAAGGGACAGTTAGCTCGATGAGGAGGACCTTCTTGGCGCCACTGGACCACATCACTGTATCAGGACGGAGACTTGTGTTGGTGATCTCCTCAGGAAACTGAAGCTTCCTGCCAAGATCGACTCTAATTCTCCAGTCCTAGGTGAAAGGAACTTTACTTGATGGAACTGTTGGTATGGTGCTTGTGTTACCCCCTCCTTCTCTGATAAATTGGATGTGCTGACATCCTGGTGGAGGATGACCTGTCTACGCTCCTCCAGCACCTTGGCCAATCTGCTCAGGACTTGGTCGTGTCACCACCACCCTTGGGAGAGTGCAACCTTGCAGCTTGATAAGATGTGCTGGAGACTTGCATTAGGACTGCTACAGAGGGGACAACATTCTTCCTGGCCACACCACTGGTGCAGGTTCAGTGGGCAGGGGAGTGTGTTGTATGTTGCCCTGATAAGAAAACCAAGCCTTGTCTGTGGGAGTTTCCACAGGTCCGCCATGCTGAAGTTTCTGTCGACAATGCCTTCCCACGTTGTCCTGCCTTGATCTTACAGCGCTCGTCCTCCATCCTTGTCACCTTAGACACTACCAGTTCTTTCCTCTCTTTCCTGCTGGCTATGGACCATACCCGTGCAGCTTCTCCCCACCCAAGACCTGTCCTTCCTGTCTGGACTCTGCTGATGATCTCTTTGTGTTGCAGCCTGTTAATTGCCAGATTGACATAGTATGGGCTTTCCACTTGTAGCCCATGTGGACCTGGACATTTGTACTCTGTACTGTCTGGTCATTAGACTCTCTCTCATCTTCAACACTAGCCTGGTCTTCTCCTACTTGTAGCCCATGCTGATGGATTGCAGCGGCAGCTGTAAGATGTTCTTCCCAAAGCGACCAGTTTCATATTCATATTCATATCACCAGATATTCTTTAAAATTATACAATACATTTACTAATGTAATTTTTGGCCAATAAAATTTTTTTTAAGTGGGTGATTTTATAATTATAAATTTTTGTTTGTTTTGTACTTTAGAACCATATGTTCCCGTTAGTATTACTTTTCCCCTGTAAACACCTTTATGAGACATTACACAAGCTATTAAAGCTGCAGTATCAAACTTTTTTTTGTTGAAAATGAACAAAAATCAATTATTGAGTAACTACATAAAAAAAATCAGTGTTCAAAACTGTCTCCTTACCTTACCCAGTTTTGAAAGCTTGTAATATTGATTTATAATTTGAGCTGTCGATTTACTGGGAAGAGTCAGTTTGACATCATTTGCGTGGCCTTTGACATCACGTCCGTAAACAGAAAGAAGAAGAGCCGGCTACTAATATATCGGGGGGGGGGGTGCTATGTTTGTAGCTTGTTCTTACAAGAGTTGCTTAGAATTTAAACTTGTCATCTACAGTAGATGGCTGCTTTAATCTGGTTAGTTCTAAATCAGCTGTTGTCAAAACCAAGAAGTCTCGAATTGTGGAGAGCCTGCAGCCAAAAAAGGGAAAGCGACATAGCCCGTGCTAAACCAAGAATAAATATCGGCGTGGTTTTTGAGAAATGGTGACAACCCTGAAGACTGACGCAGAGATGTTTTTTTTCTGCTGAACAAGTAATGACAGTTCAGTGGCTTAGTAGGTAGATAGCAAACATTAGCAAACTTGTTCACTTGATTCAGATAGGTATTGAGTTTCCTATGTTGTTTTTTTGTTTCACTATGGTCAGTGTGGTAAACTGCACTTATTTTCTGCTAACTATGAGAGAAAGCAATTCACTTCTACGCCAAGAAAATCATATCCGCTGCCACCTCCGCTGTCAAGTATTGGAGCTAATATACAACACATACTTATACCTCGAACCATCAGATACATCCAACCTATATATAAAAATAAATTTAAAAAACTCAGCAAGTAGCTTGCAATTTTATGTTTCAAACAGAGATGGCGATAGAGAGGCAAAAGTTCAGAACTGCAGCTTTAAAAATCTCTTCAGATGCAAAAAAGATACATCTCATGATAGACTCATAAAAGGAATATATAAAATGTAAATAAATAAATAAATATATAAAAAGTCAACTCCAAGCCGATAGCAGTTCTGACCTCAGTTCTGTATTGGAGAATGGCAATAAAGTTGACTGGAGTGTAGTGAACTTGGCCTCTGTGAGGACTGTGAGTTTGAGTTTGGAGCTCTTGAAGGTAGCACAGTGGGACAGTACTTTGTACAGTGTTACATAACACTGCTGCTGCATGTTAGTTTGCTGACAAGAGTTTGCTGAGAAGAGTGGAAGCACAACCAAAACTCTGGTAAGTCCATCTGTTTCCACTAATTTCAGTATCTGCGATCTCCAAATTGATGTCACATCTTATAGAAGTTCTCTTGCATGTACTGATTAACTTAAAAAATGAGTTTCAGTTTATGTCCTGCAGATTTCGAGGAAAATAATGGGCTGTCACATGTCAGAGTAGAAACCATGTAATTCTACAATGCTGGTTTTGTTGGAACCAGCTGGTTTTATCAAATATTATTTAATATCGAGACTGTATTGTTTTGCATTAACCAGCATAATGCATGATGTTTGTAAACTATGACACCAGGGTTGAACCAGAACAGAACTAAACAGCATGGGTCATGTAGACCTTTTTTTTTAGATGTATATTATTATTATTATTATTATTATTATTATTATTGTTGTTGTTGTTGCAACAGCAGCAACTGTAGCATATGGTGTTTAAAATGTCAAGCAGTTGGTCTGTGTTCTGGTTGTGTGACATTACATAAAACATATTTGTAACAAATTCCGTGCATTTTAAGACGTCTTGCACAAATGCGGTGACCTTGTAGAAGTTGATTCAATTCCAACTCCAGTGCCTCTAAAAGACAGACATATTAATCAGATATATAACCTGAAAAAAAAAAAGCATTTAGTATTTTTCACCCCTCATGAGAAATCTAATTTAAGGGGATTTTAAAATTATATTGCCTACTTATTTTAGATGTCAAAAAGACAGAATAACTAAGAGCCCTTCACTTTTCTGTGATTGTACCTCAAAAAACAATACTGTTTTAACTGTCAGCAACCTGCAACTGGCCATCTGGTATTTTTGTGTATTATCAGCTTATTTAGTTGATGTGAGGGAAGTCTACCACCTGTGAACATGGCAGGAGTTTTATTCTACAGTACCGCCTGTATGTACTTTCCTCTAGCAAGGAATCAGTGGTGGAGTTGTGGGGCCAAAAACAGAAAAACTGCGGAAATGGTTGAAGAAGACTTTCAGCATCGTAAAGTGGCTGACATCACCAGTCATACTGACTACTGATAACCCTCGACTGATATTAGTCTGAAACAGATTGTTTTTAATCTGTGTAGTTAAAGAAGTAAAGTTGAAAATGTTAAAGTTAAGAATATACACGTTCTAGCAATGTGGTTATCTTTGGGTTTGGGTTCTTTAACCTTAACAGATCCATATATGCAAAATAGTATTTTGGAGACTTAATATTAAATAAATATCTATCAATTTTATACAGCAATTAAATCAGTCTTGCCTGCCTTGTGCCAAACTTAGTCAGAGAGAGTCGTGTCCTCAGACCCATGGTAGGCCTCTAAGTGCCTCCTATCCACCCTGTTGGACAGACCCTTAAAGGTGCCAAAATGTCCCTGTCCTAAGCAGCAAAGAGTCCAGGAGCGCACATCCCTGAAGTGTAAAGTCTGACAATTAAACATTTTATGGATTAAATCTTTGCACATTGGACAGCAACTACATCAGATCAGTGGGTCCTGATGACAGTGTCACTGGGATATAAATTTCAGTTCTGACACCAGGTCCCCAACCATTTCAAGGCTTTGTCAGTATCAGACTCCAACAAAATGATTGCATTGATCCAAGAAGTTCATTTTCTTTTTGGACAGAGCTGTCCAAAAAAAAGGTAGACCCCACAGTTCACACCTTCCAATGAAGGACATGGAGAGATTCCATCCAAAAATTAGATTTTTAGTTGAACCAGTTCTTAAAGACCGTCCCTTTTTGGATGAGTTGGCTGTCAGATGTAGTACAAGACTGATTCAGTGGACTTGCTAAGCACTTCATTTCATGCACCCATTGCCTCAGAACAGAGATGTTTTTATGGTTTAGCCTTCCAAAGTTTTACTTATCTGCCAATGACAAGTAAACTGATTGTGGTTCTCCCTGGCAGAGCCAAACAGTCTACTGGAACAGGATGTGTTGGCCCACAACTGGCCTCAGCGTCTATCACATGCTTTTGCTCCTCTACCACCGCTTCTTCCAAAATTGTACAGAATTCAGCAACTAGGCCACATAGTCCTCCTCCTGATCCTGAGATAGCTGGCAAGACCTTGATTTCTACTGTTGCTTTTTGCTAGTCCCTGGTGGCTTTCTCACCATCTGCTGTTCCAAATGGATGGAGAAGTTTGGCACCCTCAGCCAGCCAACCACTTCTGCCTATAGGTCCAGCCCCTTGGAACGAAGCGTGAATTGAGCAAGCAGACAGGTGTTGTATGCCCTTAAGTGGAAGCAGTTACACGAATTGTGTGTACCATTGGCCAGATCCAGCGTGGCCGCCATTTTAGGGCACCATTAAACCATAGACGCATAAACCTCTCTGAGGGCTCATAAACTTATTGTAATCTCTGTTCATCACAGTAGCTGACTGTGGAATCTCGTTATAAATAATATGAATAAATTTTTAAAATTTAGCCTTTTTGAAGAAAATAACTGTCAAAATTGTTTTTATATGCTGCTGAAAAGTATAATTTTTTACTGAGTTTTCTAAATAAAATGTAATATTTCTATTTATACAGAAGGCTAGGGCTAGTATTGACACAAATGGAAGTCAAAAAGCATGGTGGCTTTTCTAATTGTAACAACAGATCTTTATCACCTATGTGTATGTAAACATGTGTGTAAATACCTTTGGATGACCTCAGTTAATACTGAAAGTTACTTTCAGAATGTTTATGTGATATTGTCTCTTTGCAGCCATGCGTGTAGCGATCATCGGAGCTGGGGTTATCGGCCTTTCCACAGCCCAGAGTATTTACGAGCATTACCATGACAAAATCAGTCCCTTGAATATAGATGTCTACGCAGACGTCTTTACTCCTTTGACCACCAGCGATGGAGCAGCAGGACTGTGGCAACCGTACCTCTATGATAAGGGCAACATCCACGAAACGTAAGGGCAGAGATGAGTGGATCTGGGTCAAATTCCAGTCACAGGGGGCCAAACACACAGCTACTGCTTAGCTAGATATCTAATTACCTTAATAGAAATTATAAAGGTCATCAAACGCTGCTTATTTGTCCTGAGGATGGTTTTTCAGACAAAGATTAAGCCTGGTCTTGGAACAAGGATAGTCATTCCTTGGTGGATTTGCTAGTGTGCTTAGGATCATTATCCTGTTGAAAGGTCCTTTCAGTTCACCTTCAACTTTTGGACAGATGGCCTCGTATTATCTTCAAGCACTCTTTGATATGATGCAGAATTCATAGTTGAATCAATGAATGCAAGTTGTCCAGTTCCTGAGGCAGCGAAGCAACACCAAACCATAACATTTCCACCATCATGCTTCAGAGTTGGTATGAGGTGCTTCTCCTGAAAAGCTGTCTTTGGTCTGCGCCAAATATGTCTGCTGTTACTGTGGCCAAACAACTCTATCTTTGATTCAAGAACATTATTCCAAAAACCTGGTCTTTGCCTATGTGCTCGTTGGCAAACTGTAGTCTTGCAAAGACTTTTTCCTGGCTCGCCTCCCTTGCAGGTCAAATTTGTGCAATCTCTTTCTGATTGTAGAAGCATGCACTTTGACACCAACAGTTGTAAGACTTACTAGCAGATCCTGTGATTAAATTTATTTTGGAGTTCTTGGAGACTTCTTTTTGCATCAGACGGTCTGCTCTTGGGCTGAATTTGATGGGACGGACAGTCCTGGACAAATTGGCAGTCATTTGAAATCTGCACCATTCGTAGATTGTTTTCCTTACAGTGGAATAATGTATTTCAAATCATTTGGAGATCATTTTAAATCCCTTGCCAGACTCATAGGCATCCAGAACCTTTTTTCTGAAGGCCTTACAGAACTCTTTAGATCTTGGCATGATGACACCACATACCTCAATAGCAAAGGGAATGCCAGACACTAGATATGAGAGGGGTTCAGTCAGGTTCTACATATGTAATTAGTGAAAATGAATGACATTGATTGTTGTATGTGATAGAATTAATGAATAAAAATGTTACTTAATTATTATTTTTTAAATTCTGCACTGCTTAGATTCTTTGTCTGTATGTGATTGGTTATAAGCGGTGCAGCCGCTTGATGCCGGTTTTTTTCATTCCTTTTCCAGAAAATGGAACAAAGAAACATTTGATTACCTTCTGAGTTTCCTCAGTTCTCCCGAATCTGTTACAATGGGAATATTCCTGCAGTCTGGCTACAACCTGTGCACCCAGCATGCCCCGGTAAAAATTACTTTCTTGTGTTTTTGAAGGTTTGTTTTTGACATATATACAGTAGTTCCTTTAGAAGAATAAATCTCAGCTATAGGAATACAATTCAAACTGAACACCAACCCCCCCCCTTCCCCATTGATATACAGAGTAGTTCATATTCTTCTTTTCAGCAGATTTACTTTGAAATTAAACGGTTTATAATGTTAAACGGTTTATAAATGTTAAAATGATAAGCGGCTATAATGTTAGCTGGAGAATGGCAGCATTAATTTAAAGGTATTTATATCCTGTACATTGGATGACTCATGCAGCACTCACTGGTACTTTTATATCAGGGGACCGAAATTGGTTGGACAAATTAACATTAAAATTTATGTTTACTTAACTTAATTAACATAAAAAATTTGCTAGGTTAAAAATACACTGTAATTAATCAGTTCATCCAGCATCCATATGTACACTACCAATCAAAAGTTTGGACACAGCTACTAGTAGAAGGCTTTTCTTTTCTTTTCTTTTCTTTATTTTTACTATATATTTTCTGCTATTTCAGAATAATAATGAAAACATTAACATGTTAAGAAACAAAATATGAACGGGTGTCCCTTTTCATATGTTCATAGTTACAATTAATGTTAGTGGAACAAGTTAGTTCCTGTTATATTGTAGTAGCTACAAACTGTCATTTCCTCACCAGTTTTTTCCCCTCTTACTTAAAGTTTATAAGACAAATGAAACACAGCTTTATATTTTTCAGAAAACAGGAAAGCCCTCCATCCTGAAGACTTTCCCATGTTACAAAACCTAAAGTTACACCTTTTCCTCTGACTGTTACAAAGAGCTAACACTCCTTCCAAAAATGATTCCTTAGAGGCAGCTTCATTATCGATTATATACTTTTCTTAGTTAAATAAAATGTTTTAAATCTGGATATTAGGTTTAGATAATGTGGCACCTCAGCCATACAAGTCCCTGTTACCATAGAAACGGTAACATATTAGAACGAGTGCATTAATATAAACCTGTGATTTGTATTGTAGGTAGAACTAAAGTCAGAGCTGCTGATATAAAAAAAAAATTATCTCCTTCTGCCCAATCAGAAATGAGAATTTAACAGTACAAGTGGTATCTTATTTGGAATACTTTATTACAAAGTATTTCATATTTTAAATTCTTTGGGAAGTGCAGTCATGAGGGTGTACATGTGGAACCGATTTTCAGTTGTTTATATAAATGTGGGTCACAGCTGTCTGTTTTCGGAGCACTCACTAGTGATATTTAAATTCATACCTCTAGTCTTAACCAGATGCCACGTGAACCTTTCTGGCAAGCTTGCTTAATTTTTTTAAAAAAAAAAGAATAGTGCACCTCATAGTCATAACCTATTTGCGTTTTTATCTGTTAAGAACACGTCATCTGTTTATTCCGAAAAACTGTATTTGTATTCAGTTAAATCCCTACTACATACAGTATCTCACAAAAGTGAGTACACCCCTCACATTTTTGTAAATATTTGATTGTATCTTTTAATGTGACAACACTGAAGAAATGACACTTTGCTACAATGTAAAGTAGTGAGTGTACAGCTTGTGTAACAGTGTAAATTTGCTGTCCCCTTAAAATAACTCAACACACAGCTATTAATGTCTAAACACTGGCAACAAAAGTGAGTACACCCCTAAGTGAAAATGTCCAAATTGGGCCCAATTAGCCATTTTCCCTCCCCGGTATCATGTGACTTGTTAGTGTTACAAGGTCTCAGGTGTGAATGGGGAGCAGGTGTGTTAAATTTGGTGTCATCGCTCTCATACTCCCTCATACTAGTCACTGGAAGTTCAACATGGCACCTCATAGCAAAGAACTCTCTGAGGATCTGAAAAAAAGAATTCTTGCTCTACATAAAGATGGCCTAGGCTATAAGAAGATTGCCAAGACCCTGACACTGAGCTGCAGCACAGTGGCCAAGACCATACACCGGTTTAACAGGACAGGTTAAACTCAGAACAGGCCTCGCCATGGTCGACCAAAGAAGTTGAGTGTACGTGCTCAGCATCATATCCAGAGGTTGTCTTTGGGAAATAGATGTATGAGTGCTGCCAGCATTGCTGCAGAGGTTGAAGGGGTGGGGGGTCAGCCTGTCAGTGCTCAGAGCATACGCCGCACACTGCATCAAATTGGTCTGCATGCCTGTCGTCCCAGAAGGAAGCCTCTTCTAAAGATGATGCACAAGAAAGCCCGCAAACAAACAGTTTGCTGAAGACAAGCAGACTAAGGACATGGATTACTGGAACCATGTCCTGTGGTCTGATGAGACCAAGATAAACTTATTTGGTTCAGATGGTGTCAAGCGTGTGTGGCGGCAACCAGGTGAGGAGTACAAAGACAAGTGTGTCTTGCCTACAGTCAAGCATGGTGGTGGGAGTGTCATGGTCTGGGGCTGCATGAGTGCTGCCGGCAATGGGGAGCTACAGTTATTGAGGGAACCATGAATGACAACATGTACTGTGACATACTGAAGCAGAGCATGATCCTCTCCCTTCGGAGACTGGGCCGCAGGGCAGTATTCCAGCATGATAACGACCATTGCCTTGCTAAAGAAGCTGAGGGTGAAGGTGATGGACTGGCCAAGCATATCTCCAGACCTAAACCCTATTGAGCATCTGTGGAGCATCCTCAAACGGAAGGTGGAGGAGCACAAGGCGTCTAACATCCACCAGCACCGTGATGTTGTCATGAAAGAGTGGAAGAGGACTCCAGTGGCAACCTGTGAAGCTCTGGTGAACTCCATGCCCTAGAGGGTTAAGGCAGTGCTGGAAAATAATGGTGGCCACACAAAATATTGACACTTTGGGCCCAATTTGGAAATTTTCAGTAAGGGGTGTACTCACTTTTGTTGCCAGAGGTTTAGACATTAATGGCTGTGTGTTGAGTTATTTTGAGGGGACAGCAAATTTACACTGTTATACAAGCTGTACACTCACTACTTTACATTGTAGCAGAGTGTCATTTCTTCAGTGTTGTCACATGAAAAGATATAATCAAATATTTACAAAAATATGAGGGGTGTACTCACTTTTGTGAGATACCGTATATACTGTATAGCAAAGTGATTTCTGTTCAGCTTCATTGTCCTTGTTTAATTTTAACAGGAGAACAGGAACAACAAAAATTGTATCATAGTCCAATGACTTCCCCCACACTATGTCAGAAGTGAGATTTGATCATTTGAGGAAAATGACTTCAATGTCGTCTCTTTCTCTGCAGGAGCCATCGTTTAAAGATATTGTGTTGGGTTTTCGGGAACTCACCCAGCGTGAACTTGATATGTTTCCTGGATACAGGTACACACAGTTAAATCAACTAACATTAGCATTATATTAAGACATTATGATAACAGAATAAACACTGTAACATTTAATCCTGGAAACTTTATTCTGGATAATCATTTTGATTACCACCATTGGTGGTGGTGGTGTAATGGTGTGAGGAATGCTTTCTTTGTTTTCGTTTCTTAGCATTTTATTATTGTTAAACATTTAGTAAAAATGTAAAACATTTGTCTAAAAATGTATTTTTATTTGGTCCGTATACTTGAGGGTTAAAACTGCAGCCTTCACAGCTCTTCAGTTTTCTGTGTAATTATTTACTTTTATGGTAGTAAAGCTGTGGCTGTTTTTATTCTGCTCTGGCAAATGGTCTAATTCAGTCTGCCTATGATTATAGTCTTAGATAATTATTCAGAATATCATTACTTAAAGGTCAATACATGAAGCTTTGAATGTGTATATGTAGCTGTTTTCCCTGCTCAGGTTTCACTGTTTTCTTTATTGTTATGTTGTTCTCAGTTTGGGTTGGTTTAACACTGCTATAATGCTGGAAGGGAAGACGTATCTGCCCTGGCTCATGAACTGGTGAGAGCTCAGGCTTTATCTCAGTGCTGTTCAAACAAAATTTATCCTGTATAAAAAAAAAAAGTTTATTTGTCCCCTTGATCAATGTTTTACCAGGTTGACACCAGTGTTCACTTTTTATTCACCTAGCTAAGCAAAAACAGTGAGTGCAGTTAATAAGTGAGGAGTAAAACACAATGAGTCATCAATGTGACTGGCTCCTAACCTAAAACTCGTAAGAAAAGTCGAACAAACAAGGGGTAATTTTATTGGATTTTAATAGCCATTCTTTTCCTTTACTCAGGTTGGCAAAAAGAGGCGTGACATTTCACCACAGAAAGATCCATTCATTTCAAGAGGTCAGGCTAATTTTGTGATTATAGCATATACACAGTAGATACTTAAAATTGTTTAAATTGCCGTTTTATGTATTCACTTAAATATGACTAGTATGAGTCGATATACAGTAAGATAATGCATTAGACCAATTTCCAATTAAGGAACTTTCTCTCAGTTCTGCCATTGTTTTACACTGATCCTTTTCAGTATTCTGTCCTTTGTGTTTAAAGTACTATCTTTAACAAATCCTGTATAGTAACTTTGCCATCAAGACATACATCAAAATCTCCTGTCTGCCTAAAAGTCGATCAAGAACTGTTTTTATTTAATCGCTCATCAAAAACCGTTACTGAGTTCACTCATCCTCACACTATTTGCTTCATCTGATTTGAGAAATGTCATTTATGAATAAATTTTTAAAGCTGAGGAAGTAAAACAGTTTCTTTTGGTTCTGGACTCAGACAACATTGTTAACATTTGTCGCATGTTGTAGCTGGCAGAGAGTGGAGCGGACATTGTCGTCAACTGCTCAGGCGTTCGATCAGGTGACCTCCAACCTGATCCTGAGCTCACTCCAGGCAGAGGACAGATCATCAAGGTCAGAGATCAAAGGTCAACCAGTTACTCATAGCCAAAATGAGAACACTGATATAATCCGGAGTGCCATGATTTAAAAATGTGGTTCCATCTGCCTTTACCTGTTCTGCTTCATTAGGTCGATGCTCCTTGGATAAAGCACTTTATTCTGACACACAATTTCACATCAGGCGTTTACAGTTCACCGTACATCATCCCAGGGTGAGTTTTCTTGATGGCTTAATAAAACTAGGGGTCTAAAATATTAATGTAGATAATGCATAATGTACTGATTTTTTTTTTTTGCATAATTCTGAGCATATTATTATTAACCAACTCCACGTTTCCCAAGCTGTTCACACGTCTCTTGACACAAACATGTAATGGTGCTAGCTTTCCTCTAATGGAGAACTTGTGTCTCTCATAACAAAATGTCCTATAACCACAAACAACTGATTGTGTTATAGTAGGTGCCCTGTCAAATACACCAAAATGTATGTTGTCTACAGCAAAACTAAATAAAATGTTTAAAAAAAATTATAATTTATTTAATCTATGTCTTCTGAGCATATTTTCTCTTTGCATGTCTAATGAGTCCCTAACATGTAGCCTAGTCTACATTTACTCCAATCATATCCGAGTGGATATCTCCTAAAATACATCTACTAATTAATGCTTTTAAAATTCGAGACTTATCATTTTGCTAATGTCCAATAAAATAATACTTGTATACAATGTAAACAATTTGTGTATATATATTCGTCACTTGGCAGATACCTGTATTCAGAGTTGAGTTACTCATTGAGGATTTAATACTAAAATTGCACAATTGAACATATTTCTTGCAAGATATAAGCTTGAGCTAGGCCCTATATTAAGTTCAGTGCCACTGTCTGACAGTCTGATATATAAACTATACACAATAAATATATAAATATTGGAATTTTAAGTTAGTCTTGGACTGTAAATACATTTTTAAAAAATTCTGGAATGCATTTGAGGCCAATGTTTAATACATAAATACGATAAATACTAATACTACATGTTTTTTATATGGAAGAAATATATATATATATAATATATATCCTCCTGCACACATTACAGTTTCATGACCACGATTTATCATCTCTTGGCTTTGTTAAGTTGCATGCATGAGTAACTGTTGGAGCATTATATAATAAAATAACATAAATAGCAAAATAATAGGATGTGCTGGATCAAGTGCTATTTTATAAGCTTCTGAATAACGAGAGTGGAAGCCATATTATTAAATCAAGTTTGTAGTGATTAATGTGATAAATAAACAACTAGGACTATGTCTGGAATCCACTGCAAACAAGAAGTTGTTAATTAGAACATGCTAACCAAGTTAAACATAATGGAGTATGCAAACATTTGTAAATTGGATGGTGTTACTGGTTTGAAAACTGTTTTTTGTCTTTTCGTTGCTTCATTATTTCTGCACTGAAGTCAGACTTCAGTGATCTTTTTCCAATGGAGAACCTATTTTTATTTATTTATTTTTTTAATGATCAAGACCTGTCATGTATGAGCAGAAATGGAACAAGTGTTGTTTACTTGTGTAAACACATTTTTTGTGTACCTGAATTGTTTAGTTCTGCAGAACTGGCTTAGTTTGCATAGAGATCTGATCAAACTAGATTATGCTTGGACCCGTACCAAGTATAACTCTTTCTGGTATTGAACACTAACCTCACGGACCCAACCCAGCAATACTACATTGATTTGAATATAAGCCTGTTCTGCTTCTTCAGGAGTCGTCTAGTGACAGTTGGGGGAATTTTCCAAGTGGGAAACTGGACTGAACAGAACAATTCCATCGACCACAAAGGCATTTGGGAGAGAGCCTGTGCATTGGAGCCAAGCTTAAAAGTAAGATAATTATATTATGCTAATGTGTTCTGCCCTTCAGTCCACCCATGCAGTTGATCCATCCATCACAATCCATAAAATCTAATCCACTCCCATTTATCCATCTAGGGATTCAGCAACTAATCGACAAATTTGCTACAATTCAATAATTAAAATAGCAGCCAGTGAATTTTATTATAGATTAGTTGGTCTGTCTTTGAAGCATGTTGTGTGGCATTTTATTTATGTTTAATCTATTTGAATAAATTTGCTTATAAGTGGTTAAACTGCATCAACTGGAGGGGCAGTGGTGGCTTGGGGAGGGGCAGTGGTGGCTTGGGGAGGGGCAGTTAAGGCTCTGGGTTACTGATCGGAAGGTCAGGGGTTCAAGCCCCAGCACAGACAAGCTGCCACTGTTGGGCCCTTGAGCAACAGGCCCTTAACCCTCTCTGCTCCAGGGGCGTTGTATCATGGCTGACCCTGTGCTCTGACCCCAACTTCCTGACATGCTGGGGTATGCGAAGAAAAGAATTTCACTGTGTTGTAATGTATATCTGATCAATAAAGACTCATTATCATTATTTTATGTTGATAAAAGCTGCATCCTTTCATTTTCTTAATATAACCAGTATCTTTTGAACATACGTTGTATGTCATCATACAAGTCATCAAGTCACCATCCTGCTTTTGGTTCCCATCGAATGAGCGTCTGATTCCATCATTATAAACTAAGAATCAACCCCAAAGGTTTTGAGTCAATTCCACACATGTGAAATGATTTGCCTTGTGCAAATACACCAGTGGATATTGGCCTTTAATTTGAATTTGATTGGAAATTGTACAAACCAGGTTTTGAAATGCAGGAAAGACTCTCTCTCAGACTTTCTTTTGTACCATTGATGCAAAAAAATGTGCAGAAGCATTTTTAAAAAAAGTCTAGAATACAGTGACCTTATGTTTGTTTTGGTGTTTGGTTTGAAAGAAAGTTATCACAGATTGTCTGATAAATGTCAGTAATATTGTATTGTAGTTAGTGACTTAGAATTTCTGTACTAGTATTAGTTGATTCATTGAAATGCTAGGAGGAAAAAAAAGTACTATATATTTTTTGGTATTTGGTGTCTTTTTATTTTTAAATAATCCAAACAATTGTTTATTCAAGAAAAATAATCCACAAATTATTAAGATTGATTATCAACATAGTCGTTAGTTGCCCTATATCCATCCTTTTAAATCCCATTACAGATCCATATATCTCATTCCATACTTTTTATTTCATTGATAAGTTGTAGTGTTTAAATTTAGAATTGTGTCTGGTAAGGATGAGTTTTTTTTTCTTTTTTAAACAGTTTTTAACAGTAACTGAATTAGATGCTCTAAATGACTAACTTCCATCCATTCATCCATTTTCTGTACTGCTTATCCTACACAGGGTCATGGGGGAGCCTGGAGCCTATTCCGGGTGACTCGGGACACAAGGCAGGGGACACCCAGGATGGGGTACCAACCCATCGCTGAGTGACTAACTTTTTTAAATAAATTTCATAAAGTGAGATGAATCCTGAGGTTAATAGCATCAGATACAAGACGTTAACAGGAATATCCTCATTAGACTTTCTTGACTTAACTTGCTTCCAATTCTTGTTGAAATCTTTCCAGGTTTCTCATGAACTCAAATATGTTCCAGTTCATTCAAATTCGGTCCAACTTGCATTGTGATCTACTCAAATAGTCGGACCAGTTTGAATAATAATATCAGGTTTGAATAATAAATGGATGAGGACATTTGTGTATGTTTTCCTTCTGTCAGCATGCTCGCATAGTGGAGGACTGGACGGGTCTCAGACCTGTACGCAGTAAAGTCAGGCTGGAGAGAGAGACCATCCAATCTGGACCCAGTGTGACTGAGGTGAGCTTCTGTAGCACAGCCGCACACTAACTAGCACACCCGAGATGCAGAAGTAGTGAAATGTAATTGAATTTATTTTGGGCTGTTCCAGAAACTCTTGTCATTCATTATCAGAGCTTTTTTCCAGTTTGCTTCAGCCCATAGGTTTGAGACATGAACTTACTTCTTTTTAACAGAAAAGGTATGACTCCAGATTTTGTCACCTTAAATACCTTGACCAAGGGTGGGATAAAAAAAAAAAAAAAAATGTTCCAATATTTTCCTGCTCTGTTTTAAACTGTATTATAACACAGGGCTACTGAATTCAGATTAATCAGAAGGTGTTGATTTATTCTCTGTAGCAGCAGCTCTGACAGTACGTAGTCCCGGCTGTAGTCCAGATCACAGTTTTATATTAATACACTCATTCTAATACGTCTCTGTTTCTTTAGTAACAGCTCGCTCCACATAACCTAAGGCAAATAACAAAAGGACACAAAAATGTTATTTAACAAAGAAAAATATATTCATTTGTGTGTCATTTTCTGTAAAGCGTTTATTTAATTGTTTTTTTTTTTTTAATGGAAGGGGTGTCTAATGTCAGTGCTATGCAACAGTCCAGATATTTTCTGCTACAGGAAAGTCTTCAGGACAGAAAGAGTTTGCTCTTTCTGTTTTGTTTTGTTTTTCTGTATGATGATGAGCTGTGTATTATTGACTCAGAGAGAGAAAAATAGTGAGACTAGTGAGGGAACAAATGTTCATAGCTACCATAATGTAAGTTATAACAGGAACTAACCTGGCTCACGGACAGTCATTAAATGCAACTATAAATGGATAAAAAGTACGATGTGGTGTTGTTCATTAATAACTTGTTGGCAAAGTGGTGTGATATAAGCGGAATAAAACACTTTTGGACATGATGTTATAGGAAAAATAATCATGCTTGTTGTGGTAAAAGTGAATCCACTGTTACCACCACATGGATGATTATTATTTCTGTAATAGCATATCGCAACATGTTTTACAAACATTCTCTTATAATAAAAAAAACCAAGATGAGTAAAATCTATAAGCCCCTAATCAATCATATCATGTTAGCATGTAAAACTGTAATACATTATGCCAGAAATATCTTTGCAATATGTTGTCCAGTAAATATTAGAAGCACAAGTAGTGAAACTGAGTTAATACTGGCTCTGATAATGTTACTTAAACAGGCAACACAATGTGTATTATGTTTTCCCTTGTCTACTCAACCAGGTAATCCATAACTACGGTCATGGGGGCTACGGGCTGACGATCCATCGTGGCTGTGCTGAAGAAGCTGCCCGTCTTTTTGGCGAGATCTTGCAGCAGCAAGCCAAAGCTAAATCTCGACTCTAATTCAACTGTTATATAAAAGATATTACTCGCCTGTTCGAACTAATTCATCCATAAACAATGATCCATATCAGTCTGTAATTTAAATGTAAATCTGCTAGTGGAAATTCATAAATCAGCAGCGGTAGCAGAAATACAAAAATATCATTTTAAAAGATTGTTTAACTCAGTTTATACCAATCCTATCCAATGATTAACCAAAGGAAACAAACAAACAAAACTCTAATAATGCAATAAATAGAATTACACACCGTTTTTTAAATTTTTTTTTCCATTTGAAATTTAGTTTATTGTAGATACACATGTGGAGCCAGTGTGGCGTAGGATATCTGCACACACACAGACACTAAACTCAGCACTAAATCGCAAAGGCAGGCATGTAGGAGAGAGACCTTGCGCCGGGTGAACGCACACAGGACTTCACTGTGCACCAAAGCCGGGTGTAAACCCATCAGATATCATTTCGATGAGGTGATTTAAACGAATCATTAATAAATCATAAATGCAATCGCTGTACAGGTAAGAAGTGAAAAGCGGTCATTGTAAAGCTTAGTTACATATGTAACAAACCCAAAGTCTCTTTGCAAAATACAGTACAATATACCGACAGTAGATATAACGAGAAAGCTAAAACTGTTGAGCATTTTAATGTAATATTTAGCAAAAAAAAAAAACACCCCAAAACAATCAAAACAAACCGATTTATTTTTCCTCCCAAGACAAGCCAAGTTTGATGAGTGACATTTACCACTGTTAATAAATGATCATAAAACAAATGTTATTTAGTTGTGTTTAGACTGTATTTGTATGATGCGTGTTCAGTTGCCAGATTGAGGTCTTAACTGTATTGAAGAACATTTGAGAAAGGCAGGCTTTCGATATAGCAGTGAGTGTGTTCATATCTAATACATTATTGACGTGATGGGGAGTGGCGGTCTGCTAAACGGGAATGTGTTTGGACTCGCTAAATGCCAGCAAATGACATTTAGAGAAACGCTCATGTGACGTGGTGGTTAAAAATAACAGCTTTGCTGTGCACAACACATTTTCATTCCACACAATTATTGGTGGTGAATGAGGCCCCCCTGCCCCCCCCTTGCTGTCTGTTACATCACCACTGAAAGACTTGATTTTGTAGTAAAATAAACTCACAAATTCCTTCTTAACTGTTCTAAAAGCATTTCACTTTCATTAATCTTAACACACACACAGGCACATGCCACGTTAATCCACTGCTTTTTTCTGCCACTAAACTCCATAATGGAGATCACCAGCTTCCGTCTCACTAGTTTTCATGTCCCTCAAATTGCTGACGCTGTTTGGAACCTGCAGCACATCATTCATTTATATACCAATCTCTTTTTTTTCCACCCAGTAACACACTTACACACATGACTCATTTATATACACTACCATGTTGGAGGTGAATAAAAATGATTTAGTTATTTTATGGAGTTTTCCTTTTAAAAGCCAAAAACAAAATATACTATTTTACCTGTTGACCCAGTTATAATCAGTCAGCCAA
>NC_071276.1:4980999-5088499 GCF_023375685.1 Ictalurus furcatus
AATGGTTAAAGAGCCTCTTTAAAGTGGTGGTAAAAAAAAAAAGTCAGTCTACCTTAAGATGTCTAAAATAATGCGATCTACAGTAAGTGTGATTTCCTCACACAATGAGACCTGGTTAAGAACTCACTTCCCATCATAAACCAATAATTGTTTTGGTCATTTTTAACATAAAATATTATTTATTTGTATATCTTATTTGTTGCATATTAAATTAAATAACATGAGATAAATAAATAGTAGTTGTATTTAGACAACACACTGGTGCGTCAGTGGAACTGGAGCGAAATCTTTGAATGCAAATTTCTCCCTTTTCACTTTTCTCTTATAGCTGAATGAACACAGATCCTCACAGCCATGTTCCAAAATCTAGCAGAAAGCCTTCTCAGAAGAGTGGAGTTTATAACAGCAAAGGAGGGACCATTGTTAGAATGGGATGTTCACAAAGCACATATGGTTATGATGATCGGGTTTCCACATACTTTTGGCCAAATAGTGTACAGTATATACATTTAGAAGATTTAGAAAGCAAAAAGGCACAAACAATGATTTTGTGGGTATAAAGTGCAACTGAAAAATCTTAGTCTAGCTAAATATATCTGTGTGTAATCCATTTACACACCTACAATAAATTGATCTGGGTCTGCAGTTGTAAAAGCCAGACTGCACTCATATTAGCCAATATTCAACCCTGTTGGCTTTTACAGCAGAGCTGAATGAACTCGGGTCATAGTTCAACATCAGGATAAAGCTCAGTGAAATGTTAGTTAAGTTTGATAAAGGAAATATGAGGACATGAGGAGTGTGCAATGTGTGTGTGACAAAACGTACCTCAGGTGTGTAAACGTAGGCTGCCTGGAAACCTCCAGCAATAAATGCCCTCGCAATAAAGATCAGCACTGTTAAAGACGTCCTACAGCACACACACACACACACAACCAGAACTGTTTCATTGCTGCTTTGAACTGCTGTCCTACTTTTAATAGGGGGTGTAACTAGTATTCGAGTGCGTTTAAACAAACATTAAAAGCCCAAATCGTTGAAAATTGATCAGTTTCAGAAATCCAAAAACGTGGAGTCCTTGTTAAATATTAAATCCCAACATTTCAGCCCAAGTCATGTGATTGCAGTGAAATCTTATTTATTTATTTATTTATTTATTACACACAGACTTTCAACTGTTTGCAATGAACAAATCAAACAAAAGCAATTGAAACACAACGAATTGAAACACACAAACTTATAATGACTTCTCCAGTCTCAAAACTATTCCACTGGAGACTTATTATTTGGAGATTGAAATTATTTTGAGACATTATAAGTCATTATAAGTTGCATTTTAAGTTGAATTTGGGGAAACCATGTCATTCATTTTGTTGAACTATTTGAATTGCTTTTGTTTGATTTGTTCGTTGCAAACAGCTGAAAGTCTGTAAATTTTGACAGTAAACTTGATTTGCAGTGGGGGTTGAAAATTTTTTTGATTGAAACTGTGTATGTATACACATCTTGTTTTCTGTAAAGCTGCTTTATGACAATGTCCAATGCTAAAAGTCCTATAAAATGAAACAAATTTAGAATATTGTCTGGAATTGATGGACTCTCAGTCACAGAGCCCACACCTCCTTCGCTAGTCATGACAGGCATTGAAGCCATTTCAAAGCAATATTATATTTGTTATGTAAATGCAGTAAATGTAAATACACTCAAAGATTGTGAAAAATGTTGGCCGTCCTCCTACATTTAAAAAAAAAAAAAATCTGAGATTTAACCAAAAACAGTTGGACTTTACATTTAATACAGCCAAAAGTTTACATTTCTTAATTAGCCATAATTGCAATTCTTGCCAATCCAATCATAAGGACTAGATGAGTTGGATGGACAGAAAGAAATAAAGAAAAATAAGTGTGTGTGGTATGTACCTGCCCACGCAGGCATAGAGCGGCACGATGCAGAGTGAGAAGACGAGGAAGCACAGTGCCATGGTCTTCCTCCTACCCAGCCTATCGATCGCCCACAATGTCACCAGAAGACCTGCAACACATTAACTATGAGTAAATCTGCTTCAGTGCAGTGTAGGCATTACACTGGCATGTGCCAGTAATCAAAAATCCAGTAATATAAGCCTGTGATTTGCCTTACAGCTGGTACTACTGTCAGGGTTGCTTTTACAGAAAAGTGATCAATACCTTCTGACCAATAAGAACAGAGAATTCCACAGCACTATGGTATAAACCATGATATCAATTGCATGTAATACTGTTATCATGGACACTGGGAGAGATTATTTGCAAGTAAATTTTATCAAGGATGTAGGTCAGTGGTAGAGTGCATGCTTTGCATGTATGAGTCCCTGGGTTCAATCCCCAGCATCTCTACATGGATGGTACCTTTTCTTGAATTTCCCCTACGGGGGATCAATAAAGGTACATCTTATTTTAGTAGTCTGTCTGTGATTCATCAGTGCTGAGAAACTTTCAGAAGGAAATGACGACAAGGCCATAAATTCCAGCAGAAGATTCCCAGATTTACCTGGGAATTCTGAAAGCGTTGTCCACAACAGGTCTTTGTAATCATCGGAGTTCAAGTACTTGCACTCCAGATTACACCTCAGCTCTGTTTTACTGCCGTTAGTCTCTAGGGGGAGGCAAAGAACCGCATTTAATATTCAAAGCTCAGTTTGTTGTTGCTTGATCTGGATTATCCGTACGAAAGTCCTTAATAATATGAATGAATATTGATGAAAAATAGACGTTGGTCAGCTGTCAATCATGAGAAATCAGGACTCACGTCCACAGGCGCCGCCCTCCTGGAAAAGCTCTGTGGTCAGTAGTACAAGGCCATAGTAGGAGAACGCATTAGAGAACCTGAAACATATAGAACATTTTGTTTTAAAGCTGCATGTCATAATATAGCTACATGTCCAAATCTTGTCAAATGTTCATATACTTCTTTTACGTCAGGGGTTCACATTCATTTTCTAGTCAGCAACCCTCTTTAACTGTAAAACTATTTAGGCACTTTAACAAAAGGGCTCTGCAATTTCATGGACCCCACTTTAGCTTTAAGTGATGTTGTTAAGACACAGTCTTATTTTGAAATGAAAAATTATATATATATATATATATATATATATATATATATATATATATATATATATATATATATATATATATATATATATATATATATACACATATATATATATATGTATGTATGTATACATTGTGTGTGTGTGTGTATATATATATATAAAATATATATATATATATATATATATATATATATACACACACACACACACACGCACACACACACTTTCATTATTTAGTAATAAATAATTAAACAATCATAAAGATCTCCATAGCTTTAAATGAAAAACCTTGAAGCTCAGTCACATGACTAATTATATACTAATTAGACAGAGAAAACAATAAAAAGGTGTAGTTCAGAGAACTATTCACACTGGCAATTAAAATCATTGCACTAAGCCTGGGCATGTACAAATGTGTACCCATTCACAGTTGCCTCTCTCTCTTTCTTTCTCCCTCTCCTTCTTTCATAATACAGCAGTTCATTCCAGTTTTACTTTCCTGTTGTCTTATAAAGGAATGTACAATAACAAATGGAAAAAAAAGTAATTTGTTGTTTCATATAAACACAGAAAGTCACAGTAATTGTACAAAGACTTATAGTAGAAGAGGTGTGAGCTTTTTATACTCTAATTACAGTGAGGATGTGTGTGTAATGCATTTCACACCATATGAACCAGAGGAGAACTGTAGTCCAGCGGAAATGAGGCAAAAATAGATCCTTAATCTTCCCTCTGTCTTCCTGATGAGGAGATAAAGATTAGAAAGATTAAAAAGCAGATCTACAACAGCATGGTGACAGAGGGAGAACACACAAATGCGGACATCTGACATACAAAGTGTAAGGAGGTGTAAGGAACTGGCATGAACTTAAAACAATACTGAGCAGAACAGTACATATGGAAATGATGGTGTAGTCACATAAGGTGGTTAAATAATTGCCTGGATTCTCTGTATCTGCTTTAAAAAAAATAATAATAATAAAAAAATAAAATTAAAAAAAAAAACACTAATAAACTTTACACCCCCATACTAATATTCTTATGGGTGCAGTCTTACTCGAAACCAGTGCATCGTACTGTCTGAGACATGGTTGCTTTGACACTTAGAATAGAATATGACACTAGTATAGAATTGATCCTGGTGGTGGCATAGAATTGATCATGACAGAACGTTATAAAATCCTAGCAGTGAAGAAAGAGAGTATAATGGAACACAATGACAAAATAGCATATTATTAATTGAATATGACATGTTCGTATAGAACTGAATATAGAGCAGTATAGAATTGAACATGACAGAATAAATTAATGAAGGTAGAACAGAATGAATGTGACGGAATGAAAAAAAACAATGACAGAATCAAATAGAATTCAGATGACAGAACAATACAGGATCGATGATTGCAGAGCACTATATGACTGACAATATGGATGAAAGAACAGTATAGAATTGAACATGACAAAGAAATATACTGTAGAACTGAAGACGACAGAACAGTATAGAACAGATTATGGCAGAGCACTACAGAATTGAATATGACAATAAAAAAACTAATTATGGCAATAGGATCAAATTAATATGACCAAATAGAAAAGAATAATGCAGAAAAGTATAGAATTATGATAAAACAGTACAAAATTGAACATTACAACAATATAGAACCGATTATGGCAGAATAATAAGCAATAGGATGGAATGAATATGACTGAATAGAAATGCATATGGCAGAACAGTATAGAATTGAACATGATAGATAAGGATAGAGTTGATGTGTTTAGTTACCTGGCGTGCCACTATGAGTTTGCCCAGTGGCATGGGGACGTTATTCTCTGTAGCGATGCGTTTGAGTGTGTTCAGAGCTTTCTCTTGGTTTCCAGACAGAACATCATAGCGGGCACTCTCGGGCAGCCACTGCAGATTACGTACACACACACACACACACACACACACACACACACACACATGAAATACGGTGCCTTCTTATGTTGTGTGCTTTTGGCAGTGCAGTAGCAGAACGTACAAAGCAGAGGATGGCGAAGATGAAGAGTGGGATTGTGGACAGAGCGAGTAGCCAGCGCCAGCCCAACGTCGGCATGACCAAGATCGCCAGCAGCACCTCAAACACTGTGCCCAGGGCCCAGAACACCTGCACACACACACACAAACACAAACTTGTATAGAAGGCCAAAAGCCCGAGTCTAAAAGTATTAAGACAGCAATTAATGCTGATTGTTGTGTGTTAGGCACGTACACGAGTTACCATTTGAATTTATAATAAAGTGTAGATTTACTTAAAAATAAATGGGACAAGTTCATATAAGATTTTTCTCTGCAGTTAAAACTGAATTGAAAATACTGAAATTTTGAATAATGTACATAACACATACATGTCCTAATGGGACAGATACAGTATAAGGTTAAGGGCAATATAAAACGATGACACCTCAATGAGCAGAATGCATGTAGCTCGGGAGCGCATGGGCAGAAACTCCGCATACAGTGTCACTCTGAAAAAGAGAGAAAGAAAAAAAAATTGAAGTTATCTTGCTGTAAATATTATATTGCATTGCAATAAATGAATAAATAAATAATGCAGCAGATAAGTCCAAAATGTTTTCAAATATATCCAGTTCTAGAGACAGGTCCTCCTTATTCCAGCTTGAATTATTTAAAGTGTATAAGTATTAGAAATTCTGATGTAAAAAATAAAATAAAGATGATAAACAGAAGGGAAAGAAAAGGTACAATGCCCAGTATTCACTACTACAAGGAAAGTGTGTTCATATTTAATAAAAACAGCAGTAATCATGGAGAGTCCACACTGCAAAGAGACAACAAAACTTAAAAACTGAAAATCCACATTGGAGACTCCATGCATAAATGCTAAATACATGTCTCCTTACAGAAAATATCACAATAACAGCAATTAAATGTTTTTATTTGTTGAGTAACACCACATTTTTCATTTTTTTAAAAAATTGTTGTGTGGTGCATACTGCCATACAAGTCCCTGTGGAATTTGTTACTGTAAAACTAGGAAGCTATTAGAACAAGTTTATTCATGTAAACCTGTGATTTGCTGAAGCTACAGTCAGAGCTGCTCTTATCAAAAACAAATTTGGTAATTTGGCCAATTTTCACCCACTAGCTACTTCTCCTAGCACGCGACAGCTACCAACCAGAGAGGGTGAGGGCTAGCATGTGCTTCCTCTGAGACACACAAAGCCAGCCACTGCATCGCAGCACTCCAGTAAATACTGTGTTTTGACATCACGACTGCAATGGAAACTTACGACTGAGGAGCTCCTCCAATACCGAAACCGACCAGAGCTCGGACGAACAAAATCCAGCCATAAATAGGGGCGAATGCACTGAGGATGCCATAGAACAGAGTCCACAGAACACTCATCTTCAGACCCTGAAACACACACACACACACACACACACACGCACACACGCACACACGCATGACATATGCAAATTGTATTTATATAGAAAACTATTGTAAACCCATCAGCACTTTAATGGACAGGGCTGTAGCATCAAATTTTCAGGTTTGGGACATAAAGATTCATTTAGTCCTCCAAAATAAACACTCTGACAAACATGACATGGACAATTCCACATCCAATCACATACACACACAGCATACTGTAAGGAATGCATAGCAAAGGCAACATAACCAGGTATTTAAACGTCTCTTCCACGTTTGGTCTTCATAATGCTGTTTGTTTAGGTATGTTCTCCAACAAACAGGAACAGAGGAATTTATATTGAGACACTTTAACTGCACACAGGTCGACTTGGTTCAACTTATTTTGTACCTTCTGATGGCTTACACCAGAACTATTTTAGGGATTTCATCGCAACAGAGGTGAATACTTGTGCAGGCACAATTTTGCAAACTATTTTGGTTTTATAGTTTGTGTAGATTCATGATATATATCCAAAGTAAGTTCATTTTAGTGGAGGATACTTATTCAAGGTTCTGTAATGTCCAGTTTTTTTGTTTGTATGTTTGGTTGTTTTTTGTAAAAGGGCAATGAGCAGTTTGGTAGCAAAAGAGTCATATCTTATTGGAGAGTTTAGCCAGATGGAAAAGAGCTGGAATTCCCATCATGATGCCTGGCCAGGCCAGATTAGAAAAATCCCTCAAAGTCGGAGGACGTTAACCACTAGCACCCTGACTGAAAGTGCATGGGGAACAGAAAAGCCAGTTTAGTTTTGATACAGACAACGTTGAGAGATGAGCTCTATGAGCACTTGATAAATTCTGTTCTTTCTTTAACCAAAATTTCAAACCTATGACATCAGCCTCCATCTCTTCAAAAAAGAAACAGCTGCCTTTTTGTGTTCTTAAAATCTGACATGAATTTTCTTACATTTTAAGTGTTTTTTCCACTCCTAGTTACCTGAAATGACTTACTGGCATTAACTGTACAAAATTTCTTTGACACTTCAAACCTAGCAGGACTAAACCACCTTGACCACATAACAGGTAGGCTGAAAGGCAGGTGGTGACCAACTGTGAAACTGTCCTTCCAGATTTCAGCTCCATATTATAATAGGACAAAAGGCATAAAATAGATAAAAGGCATGAAGAAATAAAGGAAAGAAAAACACTAAATATTTTGAGGCAATATCATTCTGAACATGACCCTAAACAGTGTACTTGACTGAGAATCCCTGCAAATGATGATTATTTACATTTGGTTAAAATATTATATTATATGTAATATACTAATGATACTCACTGTTTTTCGCCCGTATTTATCAGATATGTTTCCCCATAATGAAGAGCTGATCATCATGCCAATAAACACCACCTAGAGCAGACACACACAGGGAGAGAGAGAGAGAGAGAGAGAGGGGAGATATAAATAGTGAAGAAAAAGACAGACACACAAACAAGACACATAGAGTGATGAAAAGGATTAGGAGAGGAACGAAGTTGGAGAAAATGGAGATATAATGAATGAAAAAGAATGAAAAGCAGATCTAGAGAAGATAGGGAGAAAATGACAAAGTAAAAGAAGGGAAATGAAAAGAGAGATATACAAAGTGTGGTGACAGGCCAGTGGCCGGCGCACAGGAAACAGAGATCGCTCCTCCTGCAACTGCCGCGGTGGTGCTGAAGAGACAGCTCTGCGTCAGTGCCACCAATATTTTGGACTGCCAGAGGGCATGTGGCGGTGGGGCGGGGCCGCCGACACACCCACGGCTTGTGAATGGTGCACTGCACGGAAGAATTCCACCATCCAGCAAGTGAGGGGAGAATATAAAAGGGCGATATTCCAGTCACAAGGGGGGAAAGACGAATCTCCGAACATGTGCGCAAGTATCTGTCGTGTGTTAGGCAATTGTTATGACACGTGCATGTTCGCTAATCGCTGTTGTGTGTTTCTCTGGTTTTCAGACGAGTCCGACGCGAGTGCAGGCTCCGCCCCCTGGCTGTAACCGCAGACGGCTAAGACCCTCACCGCCCGATCGCACTTCCCCACACACACACACAAACACACCCGCCCAGAAGAGAGCCGCCACATCAGCCTGACTGCCAGCGCACTGTCAAAGGAAAAGAGGTCATCCGAAAGCGCCCCGCCTACGGGACACCCCAGGAGGAGTCCAGGCCGATGAAACTGGATCGGGGACGCCGAAGGAGGCTCAAGACTCCGGGCCTGCCGGAGGGGGCCCCCACACTCCAGACCCACCGAAACCAGCCCAGCGAAGGAAGGAGGCCCCAGCCCAGCCGGCCTACCTGGCCCGGGGCAAGAAGAACACCCCGGCTGAAGGTAAGTCATACACACACCCTAACCCACTCTCCTCTGTATTTCAACATGTGAGCCTGCAGGGGAACTTCGGCCGGGTGCAGAAAGAGGATGACCGCCTGAAGCATTGCTGGGCCCAGGTGCGGCAGATTGACGGGGTCGTCCAAAACCCAGAACACAGGCTACTCACCTCCTACTTTCTAGTCAGGGGAGGTCTTCTATACCACCGAACCCAGCGCAGAGGGGAAAACGTGGACCTCCTGGCACTCCCCAAGACCCGAACCCAAACACTGTTGCACCTGGCCCATACCCATCCGGTCGGGGGCCACCTGGGGGCCCGAAACACCGGAGAAAAACTGAAGGACTGCTTCACGTGGCCGGGATGGACACAGAGGTCCGGGCCTTTTGTCAACAGTGCCCTCAGTGTCAGCGTACCGCCCCAGGAAACCCCTGCCAGTGCCCCTGATCCTACTTCCCATCATCAGCGTCCCCTTCGAAAGGAATGGCATGGACCTCGTAGGGCCGCTCTCCAAGTCCACGAGTACATACTCGTCATCGTGGGCTATGCCACCCGGTACCCCGAGGCGGTGCCACTGCGCAAAGCCACCTCCCGCAACATCGCCAGAGAACTGGTACTCCTGTTCAGTTGTGTGGGATCCCAAAGAACATTCTGACCGACCAAGGTATGCCTTTTGGTTCCAAACTAATGTCTGATCTGTGTTGGCTGTTACAGGTGAAACACCTCAAGACGTCTGTCTACTACCTGCAAACCGATGGACTGGTTGAGAGATTCAACCAGACACTAAAACAGATGTTACGCCAGGTGGTAGACAAGGAAGGAAGGAACTGGGACCTCCTCCTTCCCTACGTGCTCTTTGCCGTCCGGGAGTGCCCCCAGGCGTCCACGGGCTTCACCCCCTTCAAGCTCCTCTTCGGACGGCGACCTCGAGGACTGCTGGACGTGGCCCGCTAAGTGTGGGAAGAGCAACCGTCCCCATTCCGCTTAGTCATCGACTGATAGTTCAGGAGCACATGCGAGCTGCCCAGGAAAAACAGAAAAGGGTGTACAACCATCCCACGCAGCCTCGGGAGTTCCAACCGGGTGATCGGGTGCTCCTACTAGTGCCCAGCAGCTCCTGCAAGTTCCTGGCCCAGTGGCAAGGCCCGTACACAGTCCTCGAGCAAAAAGGCCCGGTTCATATCTACCCTGGACCTAACAAAAGGCTACTGGCAAGTCACGCTGGCACCGGACGCGAGACCGAAGACGGCCTTCAGCACAGCCACCGGTCACTGGCAGTACCGGGTTCTCCCCTTCGGGCTACGCGGGGCGCCCGCAATGTTCCAGCGGCTGATGGACATTGTCCTGTGACCCCACCGTATGTTCGCAGCTGCCTACCTAGACGACGTAGTTATCCACTCCTCCACTTGGTCGGACCACCTGTTTCACCTGGGGGAGGTTCTGAAGGAACTCTGGAAGGCCAGGCTGACAGCCAAACTCAAGAAATGCCACCTAGGGCTGACCGAGGCACAGTACCTGGGCTACCATATTGGCCGGGGTATGCTGAAGCCACAGGCGAAGAAAATCGAGGCCGTGAAGGACTACCCCGGCCCACATCAAAGAAACAGGTATGTGCCTTCTTGGGGTTGGCGGGGTACTACCGCAGGTTCATGCCTAACTTCTCCTCTATAGCTTCCCCCCTCTCAGACCTTATGAAGAAGGGCCAACAGGCCGGCGGCCGGCGCACAGGAAACAAAGATCGCTCCTCCCGCGACTGCCGTGGTGGCGCTGAAGCAGAGCTCGGATGGCCAGAGGGCACGTGGCGGCGGGGCTGTAACCGCCGACGGCTGAACCCCTCACCGCCCAATCACACTTCAACACACACATGCACCCGCACTCCCCTCACCGTCCGTCTTAAATAAAGATCCCTCCACAAACCACACTAAAATGGCCTCCTGTGTGTCTGTGCTCCACCCTCTGCAGGCTAAATTCCCTACAAAAGATAAAGAGGAAAACGAAGAGGGAGGGAGGCGGGAAGAAATATGAAGGGAAGAAATACAGAAGATGAAGAGGATGAAGGCAGGCAGAGGAAAGAAAAAAAAACGAGCTGCCACTAGAGAATAATATAAATAGAATTAAATAAGAGGGCAGAAAATACACACACACACACACACACACACCCTCCTCCTTCATTCATTGTCATCATTATAATTACCGAAGTGAGCAGTGCTACCTCCCAGTTGGGGAGCCTCCACTCACAGTGCAGCTGAGGGGCCAAGATACTGAGGATCATCATCTCCATAGCATCTGCCATCTACACACACGAAAAAGAAAAAAGAAAAAAAAAACACAGTACACACCACTGGATTTTTGCACCATTGCGTGTGAACTCTAGAAAATAGTGTGTGAAAATCCCAGATCAGCAGATTATGAAATACTCAAACCAGTTCGTCTGGCACTGACAACCATTCCACGGTCAAATTCATTGAGGAATTTTTTTTTCCTCATTCTGATGTTTGATATGAACATTAACTGAACCTTTTGGCCTGTATCTGCATGACTGTTTGCTGCTGCAACAACATGATTGACTTATTTTATACCAGCATAATTACATGAATGGACAGGGATACATTTGTTCCTATTAAAGCGGTACAACCACTTTAGCAAAAAATGTTTTGTTCCACCACTGTAACAAAATTTTTAAAAATCACTGACCCTCAGTCCATACATCCCCACTTTAAGAACCACTGTGAGTATTTCCACCACTAAAATATCACTATGAAATCTAGAAGAAAAGTATAATTAGTATTAAACTTATTGTTACAACCCACTAATCTTTAGAATGGGAAGTTTTTTTGTGTGCTGTGCCATATTTTGTGTGCAGGTCCAAACTCCCTCCCAGAGTTTCTAGCCTGCCCTAGCCTGCCTTGCTCCCGTCTCCCAGGATGACATCACTGATTGACGGCAATATTTAAAGAGGAAGAGGAGTGAGAATGGTGTGATCTGTTGTTAGGAGATTGTTTGGTTCATGTTGCTTGCCCTTGTGGCTATCAAAATTCTGTATTCTGACTGCTGTTCTGGTTTTGACTCTTGTCTGGTTTTTGACTTTGAGTTTGGTTGTCCCTGTATCTTTTTATGTATATTCTTCTCCATTGTATATATGATTCACTTGGTTCACCGGCAGTAGGGGTGTGGCTGCCATTTCTTTTGGGAGAGGGTCCTTTTGTCTCTGTGGGTCCTCTCTGAGGGTCCTTTTGGCTTAGGTAGTTAGGGAAGTATCCTTGTATATTGTTATTTTCCTTTTAGGTAAGCTAGCTACCTAACAAAAGAATCCTTTTGTTTATTATTTTGGCCTTGGCCCACCCTGAAGGTATGTCTGGTGTTTGGGTCTTTGTATATAATTGTGTATAAAATATAATATGTATGTACATAATTGTTACAATATACCACAACTTTTTAACAAAAACCTGGTTGTTTTATTCCTGGCTTCCCTTATTTAAAGGTCAAATTCCCTTGAATTCCGAGCTGGTTTGTGCGGCCTAACCTAGACTAGGCCATGACATTATTAATATAATTATTATGAATATTAAATACATTACAATGTTGAACCACTTTTTTAAGGAAATTGAGGTGTTTATTGGACATACCTGTACATTCTAAGCCATCCTAATCTTTTAGACCACTCAGCGGGCCTGCATTACTGCCTTTGTCCAGAAAATACTCAGAATACACAACTCCACAATTTGATATGTTATATGCATTAAATGAACACAACAATTTTACATAAAGTCACTTCTATAGTGTGACACCCTATTGTGATATTATTTGTGTAACTTTGACCTGATGGGAGTAGTAGCAGTTAAGCAATTAAAATTGAGAGCAGTCCAATTAATCATAGGTTATGTCATGTATCAGGAAACGCTGGACTCCAGTTCCCATCAGCCACTGCACTACATGTCACATGACCACCTGCACCTGATTCACATTTCTGTTAATGAGCACTCTTGTGTATATATAGCCATTGTCTGCACTGTTTCTCTGTCTTTTGTTGTCTTAGACTTTTGTGTTCCATGTTCCCGTGTTTTGTTTCATGCCACAGTATTTTGCCTAGTTGTCTTAGTGTCTTTGTTTTGTTCTTTGATTGTTTAAATAAATGTTATATACTGCGATTGCTTCCGAGTCGATCCTTGATTCGTGACAGGTTAGAACAAAAAACAGGGGGAAAGAAAATGCCATTATTGCTGTATTGGGGTGCAATACAGTAGGTAACACAAGGTGGCACTAGGTACATTCCTACTTAAGGGTGTTTGCAAATTCTTTGCTAAGAAAAGAACTAAACAGGTCAGGCTGAACAATACCCTGATGTTTGTGTTTATCGTTAAAATACATATTTGTTTAAACAGTCTGCTGCAATAGAAACACTAGTTGAAAACAGTGAAGGAAAAATCCATCTTGAACAACTTGCATACTGACATTTATAAATATAAAACAGTAGTGGTTCAGTGGTTAAAGGCTCCGGGTTACTGATCAGAAGGTCAGGAGATCAAGCTACCATTGTTGAGCCCTTGAGCAAGGCCCTTAACCCTCAACTGCTCAATTGTATAAATGAGATACATGTAAGTCGCTCTGGATAAGAGCGTCTGCCTAATGCCATTAAAAAAAAAAATAAATAAATAAATAAAAAAAGTAAAACGGTCTTCAGTGGCAATGAAATTTCTTAATGTCTTAATATAGATTTTCATGTTGGTCTGTTTTCACTTTGGGTAACAGTTTCCTAGATTACCCACAGTGCCGTTCAGCTACCTGCTGATAGCGGTGCCAGTCGGATTTATGCTATATTCCTGACCTAGTGGGAACTGGGAAGCTTCCAATTGCATAAACTGAAGTTTGCACAGGAAGTTTTTTGAGAGCTCTGATTTCTCAGAGTTGCGATTCTGTGACGTCACTTCAACATGGCGGTGCTCATAGTGAAAAGTAAGAACAAGAAATAACAGCATGATTTAAGGTTATTTAACAGGCTTTTGAGTTTCTGTTTATATTTAAATTTGCTTAAATACCAGGTAATAACAATTTCAGTAATCAATGCAAGGTTTTTTTTTATAGCAAACTTCAGCACTATTAACAGTGAATCGTCACATCCACTTTGAAAATAAATTAAGCACTAATGAAACAACACTTTAAGTACAGATTTTTAATAGACATTGAGAGAAGACAAAAGATGAGGAGAGGACACAGCCCCTTAATGAATTTCCGACTTCAGACGGCCGTGTTCACATTGGGAAGCTGAGTGAATGTAGCATTAGCCCTTGCTTAATCTTTACCTAAAGGAGGCAGTGCCCTAGCCAGCCCTCACGTCTCCTTATGTGTACACTCTGATTAAACAGATCAGCATGCAAAGCTTTAACTTCCTTGCTAATACAGCAGTCAAAACCATCATGTCATCTCGTAGATCACTGTGACATATACATGCATTGCATTTTGGAACTTTGAGTCCAACAAAGTCTCCACTACTGTTAAGAGTTCTCATTAATTTGGCATTAAACCTCATTGGAAATGTTGTTTTTAGGAGCAAAAAGAGCCAAGGAAGCCAGCCTTACCCAGGAAAGGCCTGTGAGGACAGAAAGCTTCCACTGAAATGGACCAAAGCCAATGGCTTCCACAGCATCTTCCACCATGAAGGTATCTACAGCCAGATGAAGAAATGAAGAATGAGCATACATCCAGCAGAAGTATAAAACAATTTTCTGCAGAAACCTTTATATAGCCTATGGTTTTAATTACCATCTGTAAATACTTAAGAGAATAATGGAAATGTGGACAGAGGAAAATGTTTTCTTCATCACAGATGTCCTAGAGCTATTAGGCTAATGCAGCTATCTAGTAGTTACTTCTAATAATAGAAATTAATTATCTTATTTAAGAAACTTATTATCTTGTTTAAGTAAAAGACTTATCTTTATCTTCAAAATCACTTCGAATATCAAACTCTGGTGTGCAAATCTGATGTCAGCCTAAAGAACAATTTGATTCAGCTGATAGATAGATAGAGAGATAGATAAACAGTGTGTCAGAAACCACATACTAACATACTCTGTTAAACATACTCTGTTAATGAATGCTAAATGCTATGTATGTCTCTTTCTTGTTAGCTACATTAGCCTTGTAGCTCTAATGCAAAACTTAAGAAACAAGCTTCAGACACCAAACATATCTTGATTATTAATATTGACTAACTGATTACATTTGGATGAGCACATTATTGGCCTTCTTTCCTTTTAAACTATAGTTAAATAACAATCTTTGTCAGCAGCCTCAATGGCTATGTTCCAGATAAATGTAACCTTCCTATTAAGTCTGTTTTTCTCAAGTAACTGCTTCAGTCATCTCCCCTGATTATTATTAGTACCTGTGTGGAGTTTCTCACCTGTGTCTTGTTTGCTTCTTTTCAGGAGGTCTTCAATGTGTTAAGCACTGCAGTTCTAAACCATGCTCCCTGGTGTGCTTAGTTGTTCACTTACTCTTGTTAGTTTTAATGATAATGCTAATCCTTTACCTATACACTTGTGACTCACTTTCTGCTGCTGTGAATCACCTACAAATTCCCAAAAAGTATCACCCATGCTTCAGTGGATAATCTCACCTGGATACTGCAGACTTGTCCATAATAACTTGCCCTGTGCTCATCCCTGGACTCTTAATTACAATTTGCTCATGAACATCCTTTCTACACACTTAGTATGGTTTGTCTTTATTCTCTAAAGGAGGATGACTTCCTACTGAGTGTGGTCCCTCTCAAGGTTTCTTTCTTATGTTCCCTCACCAAGGAAATTAAGTAGTTTTCTACAACTTTTGCATACTGAACTGCTCTGTGTACCTGGTGGTGCAGTTGTGCATTGTGTATATGGAACTAGACTACTTCAAGTTTTAAATGAGTAAAAAAAAAGTCTAGAAATAGGTTTAATAAACATATTTGGATAAATCTGTCTATATTCAAGATATGTTCACTTGTGTATTGTGTACTTAGATTATACTAAATGTCTAAAACATCTTTATAAATACAAAAGTTTGGTTTTATTTGTGTTCAGTTTCTTTGCAGCCAGTAACAGTAGTAGGAGACGTGTATACTGTAGTACCGTCAGTGGGGTTGGCAAACTCTTGCGGTACTGGAGCTCCATCAGACAGAGCCATAGATCCTGCATCAATGGTTCCACCTTCGACCTGCACCATCTGATCCCTTGTTCCACACTCATACTCTGAATATGTGCTATCACCTGTACGCCGAAACTTCACAACACTGCAGGACAGATGGGGAGACAGAAAGACATCAACATATGACTGTTATCTCCGAAGACATAGTCGTATTTATTTTCAACTCATGGTGTTGGGTACAGTAACACAGGCATTCTGTCACTATTTAGAGGAGAATTACTGCAGCGTTCAGTGGCTCATGAGTCATCGCTCCTGCAGGCAGAATTAAGCTGACCAGACAAAACATTATCCTGAAACAACAGAAGTCCCGTATAACGGAGTGTTACCAAGACAACAGGAGAACTTCATGTCTGAGCAAACTGTGTTTTAACTTGAAAAACTCCTTTGTTTGAAAATCATTTAACATCAAGAATAAACTCTTAAAGAGAGATGAAGTAGGGAATTATACTGTATGTGGGGGCGTGCCGTTAGAGGAAAACAGTCAATGACAGGTTGTGTGATGTGGCCCGATACAAGTCAGAGTTACTGGTACCACCCCAAAGTTGATTATTTTGCTGTACAAGTATGTCTTCTTTATAAGTGCTTTAGCCTTAATTTAAGCTACATTTGTTTATATTAGCTACAATAATTTTATATTGTATTAAAGAATGACTCATCATACTTATTATAGCTATATAGTTTATAGTTATAATTAATGTTGTGGAACATCTGTGAAACAAATTAGTTCCTGTTAGCAGCTATAAACAGTCATTTGTGACCAACCTATCCTTTTTCCCTCTGCTGAAATTAATAAGATTAAAAAATTCAGCTTGTCAAGACAAGATATCAAGAAAATACAAAGTTCTACAAGCTGAAGACTTTCCCCATGGTGTACTTATAGGAACAGCTTTACCTCTAACCATTAGAAAGCTCTGACACTGGAGACCCCTTCCATGAATATTAAATAAACGTCTCCTTACAGAAAACTTTGCCATCTCAATGACTATGCGTTGTTCTTTGTTAAACACTTCTTCTTTTTTTAAATTCGCCATACAAGTCACAGTGAATTAAGTAGCTGTTATTATAGAAAAGAAAACATATTAGAATGAGCAAATTAATATCAACCTGTGGTTTGCCTTGCAGTCGAACCTGTTGTCAGAGCTGTAGTTATAGAAAATTAATCAACACCTTCTGAACAATCAGAACTTGACAATAATACATCACACAAAATGGAAACAATACACTGCCAACTGATAACCAGATTCCCAAACTCGCTCATTAAGACAAGTGCTTCACGAATGTCCCACTTTATTAAAAATGTTATATTGTATTTGTATTAATAGGATTTTAGCTTGTTGTAAAACCAACAAACAAACAAAAACCAATTACTGTGTGCACTGCTCTTACCAAATATGCATATCCAGCTTATTACAAAAAGTATTTTAGTGAATAAAAACTCCAGCCTAAGAGAGAAAGAGGGGGAGGAAGACAATACAATAGAGTAGCAAGTGAAAGAAGAAGAGATGTTTGAAAAAGGAGAGGTAGGAAAAAACATAAGGCCACAGCATTCAAAGAAGAAGAAAAATTCAACTGAAGGGAGAGAGAAAATGACAGACAATGAAGAAAAAGTGAGAAACAAAGAGAAAGAGAGATACACAGAGCAGAAGAAGAAATCAAGAAAGAAGTACTGGATGAGGTGAAATAAAGACTACCAGAAAGTCATGGAGTGAGAACAAGAAGGAGAGAGGACAGTGCTGGAGATAGATCATAAAGTGAAAATAACAAAGCCAGGCAGCCAGAGAAGAACATAGCGAAACAGATATAGAGAAATTGTTGTTAGCTTGACACAACATACAACACCGCACCACATCAAATGCACAAGCATGGAAATTCGAATTCCACCAGTTGACGAAAATGTTCTGGACACCCACATGTCCTAGACTGTGCATTTGTTTAGCCAAATATGGCAACAATGCCTCAATAAAAGGCCACCTTTATTCCAGACGCCAGCAGAATCCGAAAGTGCACCATGGTCTATCCAGGACCAGACCTCTAAAGCAGGAGTACCAGAGTACCTCTGCAGGATGAGGAGCATACTTACTGGACATCAACACTATCATCAGAGGTTTATTAGCTGCAATCGACACATCAGAGAAGTTGCACTACCTCAAGCTTCATCTGTATTTCAGGGACAATGTGCCCTGGTCTTAACCACAGCTAGTTGTACTGGAAGTTCACACGCTGACAATAAATCGGAAATAAAGGAGGTGTGTTTAATCGGTGTACCAGCAACAGTTAGAAAAGCACACCGAAGCCAAATGTGCCTAAAATCATTAACAAAGGCAAAAGCATATCAAGTCCATGACAGATAGATTGTAACAGTGAGACCTGATGCTAGAACACAGGCTTTAGTCAGGGTGACAAGTTCAGCGACTTTGGCTGAGAGGTTAACAGAGAGACAACAATGAGCATTAAGCCACCACATGGGACAAACAGATAGCCCATCCAGTATGTTTGCATCCATTTAAAATCTGTGCTGAGCCTTCTGTAAACAAAATCAGCTCTGGATTTTCGTCAATGCCTGAAGGTGGTGCGTGAGATAACACCACACAATCATGATCACGTTCACTCTCATCTTGAGTATCAGACACTGCAGTCATCATTAACGATGAGGAATTTGTGATTTTAGCCTGCTAAAGGCTAATGTTAGGAGCTGTGGGAGCAGCCAGCCAGTTAATCCATCTCTGGGTAGTGACATCCATCACACAAGCTGAAGACAACAGGTAAATTACAGCATGAGGGCAACAAACAGTGAGATGTTGTGATAATACACCTAAAGCACAGGCAGTAACAGCTAGCTAAAGCCATAATGGTTCACGATCATTTACCAAGATATTTACATACCACCTGTTGTCCAATTGATGTGTGATCGGCTGCAAATAAGCTCTCACAATGGACATTTCTATTTGAGTGGAGGGGTAGGAGGAAGAAAGACTGAGTATTGGGAGGCGTGCTGTAGCAGCCGCACCGGTATTTGAAGCACATTTCATGCCATTCTGCTTAAGATCAGCTCATTTTCTCCCTGTACCAGTGCTTATGAGAACATTGGCACTCATCACTAGAAATGTTAGAGCTTTTGCCCTGAGTTTGTTGATTATTTGCCAGCACTCTGTATCCCAGTGGATATGTCCAGTTTCACAGTGGTGTCTCTATCATATGTTGCAGTTCGGCCAAGTAGGCTTTAAAATAGGCAACACTTAATGCAAATCAATATTTAAACCATTAGCCCACTGACTAACAGATGCCAAAAACATCATCAACAGTGGTACATGAACTACCCCAATGCAACAGAAAATCTTCAGTAAAAGGCAAAGTCCCACTGACCCATTCTTATTCTTGTAACAATCAACGACTTTATGCCAGCATTCAGTGGAATGCACATTGTTGCAAATAATCATGAGGAAGTCCATCCATCCATCTTCTACTGCTTACTCCGTTTCAGGGTCACGGGGAACCTGGAGCCTATCCCAGGAATCATCAGGCACAAGGTGGGGTACACCCCAGACAGGGTGCCAATCAATCACAGGGCACAATCACATACACATTCACACACCCATTCATACACTACAGACACTTTAGACACGCCAATCAGCCTACCACGCATGTCTTTGGACTGGGGGAGGAAACCCCCGCAGCACAGGGAGAACATGCAAACTCTGTGCGCACATGGCCCTGGCGGGACTCGAACCCCAGACCCTGGAGGTGTGAGGCGAACATGCTAACTACTAAGCCACCGTGCATCCCATGAGAGATTTATTACATAAATGCATTGCTTTAAGAGAGTTGCGCTTTCCCCTCTCTTCACACTCACTGTGATGTGCCTTTACTTTGTCTAAATCATCTGGCATATACACTTCAGAACACATTCAGAGAATGCAGCTAGTACAACTCGAATTTATGTCAGTAGTGTCAAAAACGAGCCAACACCCTGTTCACTGGAATGTTTTAACTTTTTTGCCAAGCAATTTATCGGTTCTGTACTCAGAGGTTTGTGTTTGAAGGTTACTTTTGATTCATTGCTTTTTAACTTAGAATCCATCACAAAGAACGCACCTATACGGTAGCCGCACCTATACAGTTGCTGTAGGATCCCATCGCATATCCTCTATCTCCTTATCAGAGGATGAAGACTTAAACTCCTTAAGGAGAGGATGCATCCTCTTTTTCATAGGAATTTTTGACTTCATCTTTTTCATCTCCACATTTTCTTTGTCAAGCTGTTCAAGTTTGACTCGAAGGGCATCAACAGAGCATTTAGATTGCTCAGGGGGTGTTTTGAGCAGAAACTGCTGCAGGTTTATGATTAGAACATTCTTGTGCCAATTTGGATCGTTCTTAGACCCGAGCAGAAATCTTCTCATGTTGCTCATTCATGAGCAAGGAGTGCCATTGTCCGGAAACCTGCACAGCTCCTTCAAAGTCCTTTTTCTTCACACATTTCTCCAAGGCAGAATAACGGCACTTTGCTTTGTGAGGTTAAACTCCTTGCACATTTCTGCCTTTTTCTTCAAGCACAACTATCTAACATCTGCTCTAACTCCCTTCCAACTTCAGCATAATCAGCAAAGTACAGAAAGGCACCTGGGGAATACTAGCCATAGGATCTTGGTTAGTAGTCCTAGTAACTACAACAATTGAAACCCTCCTAGTTCACTAGAGAAAATACCTCTCCCTGCAGGAGACTAACAACAATGAAGCACAAAAAAAAGATCAAAATTCAGAATACCGGTTCCATTTCCTGGCACGTTCTTTTTACAGAGTGACTAACTCACCCGTGTGGTCATAACAGTAGTACAAGTGGAAGGAATAGGAAGTCATCACTGTCCAACCAGATTCCCCAAACTGTTGTAATTTATTAAGCTTAAATACAAACATATTCGGGTACACGTCCACGAAAGGGAGCCTGGGTTTTATTTACTGCAACTCAGCACTGTGAAGTGTGAGGCCACTGCTGAGCACTGATCTGAGAGCTGTTAGATAAAGAGAGAGTGCTGAGAACCGCCAGTGTTCCTAATGACTGTAATCACATCTCTCAGTCTTATCATGGACGAACAAAGCACTCATGCAGAGACAGGCAGTGTAATTAAGCAGAAGCCTTCATTTAGTGGCTCTAATAGCAAAAGGGCCTTCATCAAACCGGTAATGCTGCTTCACCAATGATCTGAATACAGCACAGAACAAGACTGGAGAAAGAAACAGGATGCAACAGTATACTTGTACTTCTGTATAGTGTCTCAGGCTTACTACTGTTAATGTGGACACTTCAAAATATCATTTATTTTACTGGCAGCTTCCAGAAAGGGGCTCGTTTTGGAGCAGAATTGTGGTTCTTACATATTGTTGAGGGTGATGTTAAATTCTTTGCTGATATATCCAGAATATTCCTTGCTGATATTTCCAGATAGAGAAGGTTCACTGGCTCGTGTAATAAACAGGAACGAGGTGGATCACTTTCTCAATCACTCGTTTTACAAAAAGTTTTTGGAGGAGAAAATAGAACTAATGTAATGTAATGTCTTTAAAGTCTTTATTGGTCACAGCACGGTGAAATTCTTTTCTTCGCATACCCCAGCATGTCAGGAAGTTGGGGTCAGAGAGCAGGGTCAGCCATGATATGGCACCCCTGTAGCAGAGAGGGATAAGGGCCTTGCTCATGGGCCCAACAGTGGCAGCAAGTAAATGGACATAGCACACTTTGTACAATCAAAGTACAAATTCCACAATGGGACAATTCATAGAACCATAGGTTTTATATGGCTTGAAAAAAAGAGCTGGCTAACATCAAGTGCTGCTTTTCTGCTCACCATGCCTGCTATTCAGAAGAGGCATGGCATGATTAAGGGTTTAAACAATGGGATAAAGAAATTACCAATCATGACTGGCATTGCCTCCAGGTTTCTTTGGATGGTTAAGCATTCTAGCTTTCTAAAGTAGTTTTGAATAGATACATAGGGAAAGCTTTAGGTGAAACCTCTTTTTGTAGGAGTGTATATACAACTTTGACAAACTAAGCAGATTAGGTAACCACATATGACATACTATGTTACGTCTAACTAGTTCAAACTATTCTTTCTAAAGGAAAAAAAAACAAATAACGTGCTAGTAATGTGTAGTTGCCAGAATAGCTTCAGTGCTCCCTAGCATAGATTCTACAAGTCACTGGAACTGTACTGGAGTAACGAACACTATTCTTCTAAAAGATTTTCCCTCAATGGAGAGCATTGTTTAACATGTCATTCCCCAATCTCCCATTGGTGTTCACCTGGATTGAGGTCTGTTGACTGTGAAGGCCATAGCACATGATTTACATCATTTTCATCCTCGTCAAACCATTAAGTGAGCCCTCACGTCCTGTGTATAGTGGCGGAGAAATCCTAGAAGAGACCATGCCCATCAGGATAGAAATGTTTCATAACAGACATGATCACTCAGAAGAAATGCCCCCCCTGCAGCATAATGGAGTGACCATTGCCTTAATCTGTCATCTGTCTGTGTGTTGAAAAGAAAGACCGTGTGTAGAAACACGAGTATCCATTGCAACATAGTATTTGTGACCGAATGCTAAACCATCTACTGTTCGAAACCAATCTAACCCTTTGCCAGAGGTCAGCCCAATGGCTAAAATCTAAAGAAAAATAAAAAAATAAATTAAAAAAAATTAACATTTAAAATAGATGGGTTGCTTTCTGGACTGACAGCATACTGTTAAACAGCTAATTTGGGGGAAATTCTTTTATTTTAAATAGAAACTACTCATTTTCATTTAATTTATACACAGACATTTATGTCACTGGGAAACAAATTTCAACCATGAGCCTTTGAGACAGTGAAAGATATAAATTTATACCTATTGTATGTGACCTTTATTCTAGTCTCCAAACTTAAGGGTCTTCACTGAGTTCCTCAGTTTCATCCCATTGTCCACAAATGGACAATGCAGCTACTTGGATTGGCGTGGATTGCCCCTAGGTATGAATGAGTGCATGAAAGTGTATATATAAATTTAGCCCTGTAATGGGCTGGTGTCCCATTCGGCGTGATTTGTCCCTCCTTGTGCCCAAGAAAAGGCTCCTAATCCACTACGACCCTGGCAAGGATAAAGACTGTAAAGTGACTGAGTGTGAGTGATTTTTTAAGTCATATGACGGTTCTTTTCAGACAGTGTGTATAAATCCTATGCTGTAGTGATCAAAACACGATACTCAGAACACACTCACTGATAACTGATAATATAGGAAGATAGCTGAAGCTGGAAGATAGCTGAGGAGTTTAGGAATGATGACTTTGTTGAATGGTTTGTGATGAATAAATGAAAAGGGGCATATTGCTTTTTGTGGAGAGGGAGTAACAAAACCATGCCTTTTTTTTTCTAGTAGCTGGAATTTGATCAGTTTCAGAAACACATTACTTCTATCAACTGAAAATAAATTACATGAGATGTAAGAGTTTTGCTACTGCCTTCATAGATAAGTTTTTTGGGTTTTTTTTTTTTTTTTTTTTAGCTTTGTCCAACTCTATTGCCTTTCTGCTTGTCTTTTTTCAGAATTAAAAAAAATCTTGGCAAGAAAATAGCAAGAAGAGGCTGTGAGAGAAGGGAGAGACAGATGAAGGTCACTTGCATTAAGATACTTCTTGGCAGTAGCCCAATTTATGTCTTAGTACAGATTACCATTTCAAAGAAGACACAACATGGATCAGACATTGGCACATCTAATACACTATGTGGCCAAAGGTATGTGGACACTGACCATCACAACCATATGTCAGCCTTTTTCCAAACTGTTGCCACAAAGTCTGAAGCACACAATTGTCTAGAATAGCTTTGAATGCTGTAGCCTTATGATTTCCCTTTACTTGAACTAAGGTGCCCAAACCTGTTCCAGCATGACAATGCCCCCATCAGTGTAGACAAACTCAACTGTCCTGCACCAAACCCTAACTTAACCCCACTGAACACTTTTGGAATACATTGGAACTCTGACTGCATGCCAGACCTTCTCAACCAACATTAATAATGCTCTCATCACAGAGAATCACAGAGATCCCCACAACCATATTCCAAAATATAGTGGAAAGCCTTTCCAGAAGAATGTAGTCTGTTAAAGCAGCAAAGGGAAACCAAGTTCATATTAATTAATGCCCATAGTTTTGGAATGGGATGCTCATTAAGGCTGTGGTGGTCAGGTGTCCACATACATTTGACCACGTAGTGTATATGGTAAAAGGAAAAATAAAACACAGAAAAAACTCCATCTGTGGCAAAGTACACACACACACACACACACACACACACACACACACCGTTGTTCTGAAGAAATAAAAGAAAAAATATATTAACATTAGCATTAAACCTTCTTATACTGTATTATTTACATTAATGGATTCTGAAACACTAGAGTTAATTGAATAACAGAGAGAATGCTGAGATGGTGGTGTAGCCTGCAACATGTATCTGGTAAAAGCAACAGCAGATTCAGATGAATATGAAACTCTTCAGTAATTAAAGCATAATCATAATTAATCATAATCTCAATAATCTCAAAGGTCGTTCCCCAAATTCATCAAAATACCTGCACTGTGTCCAGGTGGGTGATGGATAACCAGATCTTTCAGATGCACTGCAAAATTTTCAAATGTTAAAATTTCAATTTAAAACTAGAAATCTGCTTAAAGTGGCCCACAAAGACAAGCTATACCACTGCCAAAGTCAATACTTTTCAACTACCTGTCCTAATATGAATAATGTATTGGTCAAAGACTCTAAGATTCTGGTAATGCAGCTCATTTCTTTGTGTTTCTCCACCATTGAAACATTTTACAGTAATAAATTAGTTTTTATTAAACTACATTTTCAGTTTCTCACAGCCATGCCACCAGCTAGAGCAAATACCTATATTATCCTGAAAAGTAGCATGCTCTTTGCTAAATGCCTTCTCCATTTCCATCTCATTGCATTTACAGTCCCTTAGAGTAGAGACTATAGGGTTCAGTGCTTGCTGATGTACCTGCTATTACCACTGAGAGCTTTAGGCAGATTTAGACTCGCCATGAGCATTTGTTTTCTAGCACTTTTAGGATAAATCCCATCAGCTTTAAGCACAAGTCTATGTGATAAAAACATCTCCTGAAACTCTATCGTTGCTTTTGCCAAATATGAGGTTGTACACATATGTAATACATTTGTTTTGTAAACAAACGAACAAATTAATTAATACAATAGAATGTATACTAGAAAAAAACATACATACTATAAAACGTCTGGGTTACTGTGGGAATAAATTTAAGACACAGGAAAACACAAGGGTAACAGATTATGTAGTTTATTGAGAATCACTATCATAATGGGGAGGGAATAGGGCTTGTAGGAGAATAATTTGTAGGTGAGAGGTCATATGATGTGTTTGTAGCAAAGCTACTATCATGATCAGAGGAAATAATAAACGGGCCCTCCACAGAAGTTATGGGAAGAAATTGAGCTTCAGTTTGAGTGGAAGCATGAACATAGGTCACCGATGGAATGATACGATAGGCGGGAGAATAGGGAGGCCCAGTGGGTGCAGGTGAGGAGCAGAGACTTTCCAGCACAGCTGTGACATCAATGGCCAAATAAGCCAGCCATATGATGACATATATATTCACCCAGGCCACCCAGGCCTGTGAGATTGAGCAGCTGAGAGAGAGAAAGACCAGCTGCAGGAGGGCGATGATCAGCTGGACAGAGATCAGACAGAAAGGACGGAAATTAGATAAAACAGTAGTGGTAACACTTAAAATATATTCACATAAATATATGTACAAGCACATGCAAAGAATGTAGGAAACAGGTGTCAATACATGACATGTAAAAAGCATAAAATTGGGGGAAAAAAACACACTCATACGATGTTTTCAGAAAAACACACACACCCACACACTCACAAAAATGTTCAAGAGAAACACACACACACACACGCACACACACACACACACACACATACTCACAGAATGTGTAAGAAGCACAAAAAAACATAAACATACTTAGAATTAGAGGAAAAATACGTGTAACATTAAGCAATAATAAAAACATATCTCACCCACAAGGAAGAAGTGATGAAAATATCCAAATTGTTCAGGACAACGGGCGATGAGATGCGCCCAGCTCAATTACCGGAAGTGGGAATGGCAGTAGGGCCTTGGAAATGTTTTAAATACCCCAAAAGAAAAACATGAAGATAAGGGGATATCCAATAGCTGGAAATGTGTTTTAAGGGGATTTCAGAACGAGAAAAGCTTGTTCTAATGGTATTTCAAACTTGAGGAAAGTTGGATTTAAGGGGAATCAGAAAAAGACGTTAATAAAGCATATTGGGATTCCAAAATAATGAGATAATTGGGTGTAACCTGTATATAAGACTGTATAAATAGGGCATTGAATCTGTGCTTAGATTCAGATCACTTTTGGGACGTCTCACGAGGGGATCTCATGTTGTTTTTTGAATGATAAACTGGACTTTTGCTTCTCTCATCTATCTTGTTTGTGGCTTCATTTTGATCAGTAAATTGAAGATTATTGTATTGACTAAGTAGAGGAAATTCAGCAACCTAGTTGCTTTAGATACGACGCATGTAACCCTGTTCCCTGAGAAGGGAACGAGATGTTGCCTTTAGCACAACACTATGGGAGCGCCTCCCGCGCATGACCGGCATCTGAAGCTTGTGTAAAATCATGCCTATTTATAGGCCTGCCATGATCAGGCGACGTGGCAATTAAGCGCGTCGCGTGATATAAATATGGCATCTGTGAACTACACCATCAGCCTCTATTATCTGAATCGAAGACGCAATTCACAGGCGTGCCCTGGTATGACAAAGCTACGCAACGTCTCGTTCCCTTCTCAGGACAATGCATTTAGCATAACACTATGGGAACGAGGATACCCACTCCGTCAAACCGAGGGTACGGCCTGTTCAAAAAGACCCAAGCCCGAGGGTCACTGCAAGACACTCGAGCCCGGGGTGGAATGAATTTCCAGGCTGCAATAACGAATGAATGTGTGTGGCGTAGACAACCCTGCAGCAGCACACACATCCTGTAAGGATTCCCCTTTGGACAAAGCCTTTGCGGAGGCGACCGCCCTGGTCAAATGAGCCCTTATGCCCAGAGGCATAGCGAGACCGTGCCTCATAAGCATTAGGGATTACTTCCACTATCCAATTAGAGATGCGCTGCTTTGACACAGCATCACCTCTACTGTTGCCGCCAAAGCAGACCAGCAGCTGTGCCGACTTACGCCACTGGCCGGAGCGGTGGACGTAAGTACAGAGAGCCCTTACTGGACACAGCAGGTGCATTCTCTCTTGTTCTGGTGTGGGGAATGGAGGAGGGCAGAAAGCCGGCAACACCACAGGGTGGGCAGCCGATGTAGGCACTTTAGGAATATAATCCGGCATAGGATACAGGAAGGCCTTGGCTAATCCAGGGGCAAAGTCAAGGCAGGAAGGGGAAGCAGAAAGAGTTTGTAGATCTCCTACTCGCTTGAGAGATGTCAGGGCCAACAGAAGAGCTACCTTTAGAGTCAGAAGCTTCTCAGAGGCTGACTCTAACGGCTCAAATGGGGCACCCGACAGACCTTCTAGGACCACAGAAAGGTCCCAGGAAGGTATGCGCGGCCTGCAGATGGGCCTCAGCCTCCTGACACCACGCATGAACCTCAAAGTTAGAGGATGTTGCCCCACAGAGGCTCCATCAACAGGGGCGTGGCTGGCCGAAATGGCGGCCACGTAAACCCTGATTGTAGAAGGAACCCACCCCGCTGAGAAACGTTCTTGTAAGAAGTCCAGGACTGTAGCTATTGCACAGTTAACTGGGTCTACAGTGGATCCCTGCATATGGGAATCTCCCAAGGAGTGCCATCTAGCAGGGATATTATCTCTCAGAACCATATTCGAGCTAGCCAATAAGTTGCTACTAGCAGCAGACATAGACTGTCTTGGCGAACTCTAGATAGAACTTGTGGGAACAGAGCGATCGGGGGAAAAGCGTACAGATGTGACCTCGGCCACATGTGCACAATGGTGCCCAGTCCTAATTGTGTGGGAGGAGTGAGGGCGAACCACAGTGGGACGTGTGTTGTCTCCTCGGAGGCGAACACATGCAGTCCCGCTTGGTCAAACCTCGCCATATGGACTCCACCACTTGTGGATGGAGCCACCATTTCCTGGGCCTCAGCCCCTGCCTCAACAGGATGTCTGCCCCCATATTCCCAGAATGTACACTGCACTCACTGACAAACTTTCCTTCTGCCCAGAGGAGAATTAGTTGCCCCTGCCTGAACAGGGGGCACGGACATAATTCTCCCTGGTGGTCAATATATGAGACCACAGGTGTATTGTCTGTAAACACATGGTGACCTCTCAACTGAGGAAGAAGGAATTTCAGTGTTAGAAATATGGCCCACATTTCTAGGCAATTTATATGCCACTCCAGATGAGGGCCACTCCAGAAACCGTGAGCTAGACAGCTGTCTAAGACTGCGCTCAAGCCCTTGAGGGAGGTGTCTGTCATTACCGTCTTGCGCTAAAGAGACACCCCTAGAGTGTGACCCAAGGCTAGAAACCAGGGACACTCAGATTCTCATAACACGTATGCATTGCCACGTGACACTGATTACTCTCAGAGGTTTCGTCATTGGACGAAACCCCCAACTTCTCAGTCACCACTGAATAGTCTCCTGTGCAACAGGCCCATAAGCTCCAATAGTCTCCCAAGATCCTGCTTTATCTTGCTCAGTGTTGATAGGTTTGACCCTACACATGTTAGGGATAGAAACGCCCTCATCATAGTAGAATCCTGATAACCCCTAGAAAAGTTGTCCACTGCACTGGAGAAAGCATACTTTTCTGAGGTTCAACCTGAGCCCCAAGCTCTTCATGTGGGCGAGAACAACAACTTGATGTTGAACCACCAGTTCCCTGGATCGTGCTAGAGTTAACCAGTCATTCAGGCATTTTAGTACAGTGGTTTTCAAAGTGGGGGCCGCCAGGGGGCACCCGGGGGGCCTCAACAATTTGGTCGGAGCAACCAAGCCCATCCCTCCCACTAGTATGTTTTCTCTTTCTCACTCTCAGACAACCACACACACACAATCAATTCCTAATGTAATGTAATGTAAAGATGTAAGATGTAATTATTAATTAAAAAAGGGGGATATATTCAGAAGTCTTTATTTTTAATGTGTTTTAAAGACATCTTGCAAAAGGGGGGCCTCTTTCAAATGTTAATGACATTTGGGGGGCCTTGCCCTGGAAAAGTTTGGTAACCCCTGGTTTAGTACACGGATGCCCTGGAGTCACAATGGAGCCAGAGTGACATCCATGCACTTTGTGAAGGTGCGAGGGGATAAAGCTATCAATATTTCTATGTGGAAATATGCACCTTTTAGATCTATCGTCACAAACCAATCCTCAGTCTGAATCTGTGGAACGATAAGTTTGGGCGTCAGCATCTTGAACCTGTATGTCCAAAAAGTACAGTTCAGATGATCCAGATCTAAAATTGGCCGCATACTCCTCTATTTTTTTGTGGACCAGGAAATAACGGCTGTAAAAACCTCCCTCCCTCAGGGAACAGGGAACATGCTCTCTGGCCCCTATATCTAAGAGGGATCTTACTTCCTGCGCTAATGTCGGGCTCTGGTCTGTACTGACTACTTTGGTGAGCACACCTCTGAACCGGGGTGGTCGAGCTCTAAACTGGACCCGGTAACCCTTTTCTACGGTAGACAGAACCCATGGAGACACATTTGGCAGTAGTTTCCATGCTGCCAGACAGTCTTTTAGTGACGTTAACTATTTCACATTCTATTGGAGGGAAAGCATCAGATTTTCGTTGCCCTGTGACAGCTCGCTGACCAGAGAACACTGAAAACTTGGGACAGCCTTGGCTAGGGGAGGCCCTATAGTAGCACTGGGGGCTAACTGCCCTAACAACCTCATGTCCCCTGATACGTCCCTCCACGGGCCCTCAGGACCGCTCTTCTTTGCCTGCTTGGCCTTTATAACCATTCTCGGATCAGGCCTAGTAGCAGGCCGCTACTGTGGCCGCCCAGTTCCCCTGGCTGTCTGCGGGGGTTGGCAGGCTGCCATACTGGCCTTCTGTGTCTCCCTCGCACTAGTGCTGGCCCGGGCTCCACTCGTGGATGCCCAGGTGAACTCGACACAGAGAAGGAACTGGCTGAATGCCGCCATATGTTGAGCTCACTCAGCAGGTCTGCTTGGTAGGCCTGCAACACTGTCATTGTCTGCAGTGACCCACAAGCAAGACTACTACCGCATAGGCCTTGCCCACCAATGCCACGGTGGCCTTACACGGTGGCTTGGATGGCAAAGCCGGCCACCCTAATTACCTGCCGTCGATGGAGAGAGGTAGCTCGCAAGCGCCTCCTCCGCCTTCAGCATAGCTAAATAGCCATGCCATTCATTCCCCACAATGGCCGAATAATCCAACCTCATGGGGTTATAAATATGGCTTATGCATGGTTTCCCCCCTGAAGCCTGATATTTTGTCATGCACTTCTGGAAGATATGGGAGGTTCCTGCAGTGTGAGGGATTTACTTTCACTGGGGAGAAAAAGGCTCATCCAGCCTTAGTAATCACTTCAAGCAGCTCTTTATATGCTGCTCTCAGTTTTTAGCATATCCTTCTGGCTCCTCGGTGTCAGAGAGGAATTATTACTATTATTTTTGTGTGTGTTTGTGTGTGTTTTTTTTTTGGGGGGGGGGGTTCCTCCCCTTTTGGCTTTCCATAGCGGAAGGAGGAGTCGCAATGCAAGCTCCAAAATCCAGCAGAGACAGAGCAAGAGATAGAGCAATGCTCGTGTCCGGCTCTTCTTCCGGATCCATAAGAGATCCCCCGGACCTGAGATGGCTAGCTGCCTCGGCATCAGCCAGCCCAGATCCGTGAGACTCTGAAACCCAACTCGCTTCGGTTCCGAGAAGAGAGCGAGTCGCGAGCAGAGCTACCTAATGTAGGCATTACCAAGCACAGCCTCTCAAGGCTGTCATCACATGCTCCAACCCTTAGACACTTCACCCAGAAAGGGTGCACTACTCCCGTGATGAAAAGGGAGCAAGCTGTAACACACTTCCTGAATTCTCTCACTCATATTTTTCTCTCTCGCTCATTCCTTTTTCCCCCCTTTCTCTTTTTTAAAAGGGATAGAAAAGTCCAGAGGTTTTGAGAAAAGATAGAGAGGAAATGAAGCATCTTTTTGTTTCTTTACCCAAACAACCGACATGCAGTCTTTCGCTAAAGATAATAAGGTTGATGGCGAGGTTCACAGGTGCCATATTTATATCATGCGACACACTTAATTGCCACATCACCTGATCATGGCAGGCCTATAAATAGGCATGATTTTATACAAGCTTCTGATGCCGGTCGCGCACGAGAGGTGCTCCCATAGTGTTATGCTAAATGCAACGTCGAACTTCCCTTTGAAAGGGAACACAGGTGTGGATCAGTAAAAAAGGATTTCATGGAAATATTTTAGCCCAAAATCTGGGTGCCTCTGCCAGGAGGTAAACACTTGGCCATAGATAGACCTTTCAAGAAGTTAATGATCCCACTAGGATACATGCTTTGACTGACAGTCATTTTGTGTTTATTTTGTTTATTTGTGTGATGAAGAATATAAAAAGCTGCTTTTTCATCTAAGCTTAAAAGCTAGCAAGTTATTTTGAACAGAAAAGTTTCACATGCCCAACACATCTGTGATCACACCTGTTATTTCTTGCGGTGACCTGAAATGCTAAGTATCTTATCTCCCATATTGGAGATCTGATTGAATACCACTGAATGCCCGACCCCTGCTGGGTCAGATAGTATCTGGGCACCATGCCAGTGTCAGAGTCTGAGAGCAGAAAGAGGACGCCAATAGCATCAGCAATATTTCCATTCCCCACTGTGTTGTGGAGGAGGGTCTCATGGTATCCAATTGATGTTCAGGGCCAAACCAGGTCCTAAACAAAGGCCTGACCACTAGAGTTGTGCCTAACTAGTTAAGTAATAAAAGCATTATGGGGAAGTGCTTCTACACTTAATTCTTTAAAGTTTTAATTTGATAGCTTTGGTAACCATTCATTTGGTTAATGAGTGGAATAGAGGAGTACTCGGTCAGCCCTGATATGTTTTGTGCATGAGATGTGCTTCTTCAATTTTGTCCTGGTTACCAACCAAACATAACTATCAAGTAATGGATTTCTGCTACCATCGTGGATTTTTTGGTGACATGGGTCCTAGTAATTGTTAGGCCTTTTCTAAGGCAAAAAAAAAAAATAGTGTACAATAACCTGGTTGCATAAGTCTGCACACCCCTAAAATAATACTTAGTTGAAGCACCTTTAGATCTTATCACAGCATTCAATCTTTTTAGGTCAATCAATCTGGCACATCCTGACTTGTAGTATTTTGCCATTCTTCATTGCAAAAAAATTTTAAATTGGCAAATTGGCTGGGCATCTCCTATGCACAGCCCTCTTCAGGTCACTCCACAGATTTTCGGTTGGATTTAGATCTGGACTCTGGCTGGGCCATTCCAAAACTCTGATCTTGTTTTGCTGAAGCCATTCCTTTGTTGATTTGGAGGTGTTGCTTCAGGTTGCTGTCATCCTGAAAAGTGAAATTCCTCTTCATCTGAAGTGTTTTAGCAGGGATTTTTTTTTTTTTGCCAAAATTGACTGGTATTTGGAGATATTCATTATTCCCTGCACTCTGATTAAAGCCCCAGTTCCAGCTGAAGAAAAGCAGCCCTAAGGCATGATGATGCCTCCACCGTACTTCACTGTGGAGATGGTGTACTTTTAGTGATGAGATGTGGGTTTTGTTGGGTTTTTTTTGTACCAAACATATATTTTGGTATTATAGCCAAAAAGTTCAACTTTGGTCTCATCATACCATAACGAATTATTTCACATAGTTTTGGGAGATTGGATGTATTTTTTTTGTGCAAACTTTAGCCTGGCTTGGATTTTTCTTTTGGTTAAAAAAGACGCCTGTCTTGCCATCCTAGCCTGTAGCCCAGCAAATTAACAATTGGGGAGATTGTTGTCACGTGAAAGGAGCTACCAATACTTGCCAAAAATTGCTGCAATTCTTTTGATGTTGCTGTCGGCCTCTTGGCAGCCTCGCTGATCACTTTTCTCCTGATCTTCTCATCAATCTTAGTAGTGTCACTGTCATGACTTATTTTCTCCACTTATTGATTATTGTCTTTACAGTGTTCCATGGTATATCCAGTGCCTTGGAAATTTTTTGTAACCATCTCCTGATATTTTTCAACATTGAGTTCCCGTACCTGCTTTGTAAGCTCTTTGTGGCCCGTGGCTTTTCCAGTTGTATGTTACCAAGAACATGTCAGGAAAATCCTATAGGAAAAGCTGGACTTTATTTGGGCATAATCAGTCACTTTAATTGATGGTAGGTGTATACTAATTAGTATTTAACATGAATTTGAATGTGACTGGTTGTTTCTGAACACTGCCACATTCCCAATTATAAAAGGGTGTACACAGTTATGTAAGCTGGGTATCGGAAGTGTCTTGTTTTTCTTTTTTTATATGTTGCAATTTCACAATAAATGTGAAAATGGTTTGGACATGTTTTTTGATTTTTTTTTAACACCAAAAAAACCTGCCATTTTAACAGGGGTGTGTAGATTTTTATATCCTCTGTAGATATAGAGTAATTTGCAGGCTAACGTACAGCAGGGTGCAGAAGTTTGCATACCTTGTAATTTACCCTGTGAACATTACAACTGACAGATTTCAAAAGCTTACTTAGAGAATCATAAAATAATTTTTAAAAATCAGTTATTATGAGAATTAAAGTGATCTAGATTCTTTTTTCACTATAACACCTTACACATACACATACACTGACCATCACACATACACACACCAAGCTGAACTTCAAGATGTACAGTTGTACCATAAAGGGAGCATGATTTTGTACTTGGGAAAGTACATGTGGTACACCCCTGCTGAAAAACAATTCAAAACAATAGAACCCTCACAGAAATTGTAATGGTTTCAATGGTAATAATGGGAATTGCATTGGTTTTAATGGAAACTGTAACAGTCCCCATGGGTATCTACTGGTGATTTATTGCCTTCTATTGATGGCATGTTATGTCTAGTGGCCATAAATACCATACCGTACCATAAAGGACCAATAATGGTAATGGTTTTAAAGGCATTTGTAGTGGAAACCCTTACGATTTCTGTGATAGCTTCCATTAGGGGTTGTTGTTTTTTTCAGCAAAGAGCTAAAATTTTTTATTTTACTGTAGTGGTCCTTGTGGACTAATTAAGTACCTTAAATTATTTTTAAAGGTAAAATATAAATACCAAAAGGGGCAAATCATGCACCAGTGATGGTGCCACCCCAGCGACAAGGAAAAGTACAGGACAGTGCGTATTTCTGCACAGTGACAATGAACACACTGTCTTTTTTAAATAATTTTTTTATATATATATTTGTCCTGTAGGCTAGTGTACTGTATATGTGCTCAACTTTCGCACTCAACTATGAGTACAGCTGTAAATACAGCTAACAGGATATGATACTACGTGAACTGAGCCATTAAAATGTGATGATGCTCAGGCTACATTTAACGTTTCATACTATCCGTACTACACAGTGCACCAGTGAATAGTACGCGTTCTCTGGGTACCCATGGTTCTCAGTTCTCAGCTGTATACCTACTAACATACTAAACAGTGTGTGTGCCTAATACCATGCCAGGTTCTTCATGGATATGTTCTGAAATAGGCGATTATACAGTGGACGTAGCTGGCTGATTTTCAACAACAACACGGTGCAAAATGTCTCCATTTTATGTGTTTGTACTGCTTACACCCTCGAGTGATGTGTGTATGGAATAAACAACACGTCTTTGACTTTGGTAAAAAAAAAATAATGGCTGGCTCAAGGAAAGGAAAACAAACAAACAAACAAACAAACCCTATGTCTGTGATACATACAGGCTAGAAACCAACCTACGCTGTTTACAAAGCTCGCGCTCTCTCTCTCTCTCTCTTTCTTTCTCTCTCTCTCTTTCTCACACACCCCTGAAAATGAAAGCAAAAATATATTATCAGTAGCATACAGTTGTACTGTAGCATTTACATTCATGGATTCTGAAACGCTAGAGTTAAATGAATAACAGAGAGAAGGGCGAGAATGCTGTGTAGCCTGCAACATGGCCCAGGTTTAATTAATCACAAATAAAACAGGAATAATTGCGCTTTACACTCACGGCAGCTGTCTAAGCTGGAACAGGTCATCGTCCATGATGTAAATCTACTCTTGTGTCTTTCATCGCCGTTACATTGTTGTTGTTGTGCGCCGTGATTTCAGCACCGCGATCTGCCGGACAGCGAACGGTCGCGAAACCCACACACGCACACACAAAGCTTACCGGGGGCGGGGCAATGGAGGGGCGGGGCCGAAACGCTGACTCAGGCGGAGTCAAGGCGATTTTTGTCTCAAGTCGCAGTACTGATTAATCTGGAGAAATGCTCACACCACGAATGATTAGGACTGGCTAATATACACATCCCTAAACAGGGGGTTTTCCTCAGTACCAAAACCACAAATGAGCTATGGGCCAAGCCTTGAAAACGCTCATCTTTCAGTGGCTTCTGAGGACGTATTTTGTTTGTGTATACACGTCTATAATATTGGTAATATCTTGCTAATAATTATTTGTGCATAAAAAAAATGACCCGTAAAGTTTAAATTCGCAAAAGAAAGTAGGCTAATCAGATTACTTATTGGGCGGGACAAAACATCAATATTACACACGTGAATATTAGAGAATTTCATCCATCCATCCATTTTCTATATCACTTATCCTATTAGGTCGCGGGGAACCTGGAGCCTATCCCAGGGAGCATGGGGCACGAGGCGGGGTACACCCTGGACGTGGTGCCAATACATCGCAGGGCACACTCACACACTCAATCACACACCTGTTCATTCACTACGGACACTTTGGACACACCAATCAGCCTACCATGCATGTCTTTGGACTGGGGGAGGAAACCGGAATGGTTGAGCATAGTAGGAATTACCAACTGATGAATTATTACTGTAGCCTATGTATTTACACATTTCATGCTGGGTATTACAAAACAGGAAATCGATACAAAAGCATGAATTCTGTTAAAACTCCGACACTGAGCAATACAATACCATATACTGCATGGTAGCCTATGTGTGGTATGTTTTTTTGATAGACACTTCTGTAAGGGCGTCTGCCAAATGCCATGAATGTAAATGTACATAGAATACTGTATACCTTGACAAATAATACTTTAAATTCTAGTTTTATGCCGGAATGCTCCTTTTAATTTTTCAGAGGAAGTTATTAGTGCCCAAAGTGTATATTTATATAAGCTCAAATATCAGTCTGAATGTTATGATAAAAAAAAAAAAGAATAATAATCTGAAACAAAAACTTTTGTTTCAAATGCATAGGTTTTGGTTCCCTCTCGGTTTGTCAGCTTCCTACCAACATCCAAAAACGTGTGTGGGTGGATTGGCTACACCACATTTCCCCCAGGTGTGAATGAGAGTTTGAATGTGTGTGTGTGTGGGTGTGTGTGTGTGTGTGTGTGGGTGTGTGTGTGTGTGTTTGTGTATAGTATTCAGACACCACAACTGAACAACATTAGCACTTTATTGCAAAGCCATTATTGGCAATTACAGTTTTGATAAATGGCAGGGGTGTCTAAAGTCCTGCCCCAGGGCCAAATGTGACCTGTGGCTTCTCTCTTACAATGTATGATAGGTGGCACACCAACACATTGCACTTCTTGCTGTCACCTGATGATGGCAGCAGATTAATTTACAGAATGATATATAGTCATGGCAACAGACAAAAAGCACGAAGTTAACAGTGAGATGAGGGGACTGCAAATGAGTTTAGAAACCTCTAAGCATTTAAAAGCCTTTCGTGAATTCTTGAAAGTGTCCTTAAATAAAGTGGATTGCAACCAAGTATTAAAAACGACAACTTAATTTATAATTATTAGTTTGTACAATTACTTTTGGTCCCTGAAATAGGAGGGGACACGACATGTATAAAGTGCTGTAACTCCTACACCATTCACCCAATTTAAATGTAAATACCCTAAAATTAAAATGAAAGCTCTTACTCATAAATTTATTTAAATGCCAATATACTATGGTACACACACACACACACACACACACACACACACACACACACACACACACACACAGAGCATATACACATAGTCATGAGAAAAAGAAAGTACACCCTCCTTCAGTTCTATGTTTTTATTTATCAGGTCCTAAATAACAATTGTGTGGTCCTCACCAACTTCTATGAACAAACAAATAACATCAGATGACAACAAAAACACAACATATTTCAATATGTTTTTTCCCTCATTCAGAAACCAGGTGAAAAAATAAGTACACCTTATAATTTAGTAACATGTAGAACTACTTTTAGCAACAATAACCTGAAGTAAACGTTTGCTGTTGGAGTCTCTCACACCATTTAAACATTGTTTTAGTTTTTTGATGTTTGTGGGCATTCACTTATGTACAGCTTTCTTAAAATCCCACCACAGCATCCCAATGGGGCTGAGGTCTTGACTTTGCCATGATTTCTTCTGTTTTTGTGCATATCTCATAGTAAATAGTTTTAGATCTTCAAACGAAATACAACATAAATCAAAGGCAACCTGAATAAACACACAATACAGTTTTTATTTATTTTTATTTTTTATTGAAGCAAAAAAGTTATCTAACACATATCACCCATGTGAAAAATTAATTGACCCCTTAAACTTAAAATCTGTTTTTTCACCTTTAGCAGTAACTGTAACCAAACACTTCCGATAAATGGAGATCAGTCTTTCATTTACTTCTAGGACTAGGACTTACTATTCTTCGGATCATTGTCTTACTGGATAATCCAGTTGTGCGTGAGTTTCAACGTACTGACTGAAGATTGGACATTCTCCTTTAGGATTTTGTGGCAGAGAGCAGAATTCATGTTTCCCTCAATTATGGCAAGTTGCTCAGGCCCTGAAGCAGCACACCAGTCCCTGAACATACACCATCACACTGCCACCACCACGCTTGACCGTAGGTATGATGTTCTTTTTGTGGAATTCAGTGTTTGGTTTATGCCAGATGTAACGGGATGCCTGTCTTCTAAACAGTTCCACTTTCGACTTATCAGTCCACAGAACATTCCCCCAAAAGGTTTGAGGATCATCAAGGTGTGTTTTGGCCAAATTCAGATGAGCCTTAATGTTCTTCTGGGTTAGTAGTGGTTTTCACCTCACCACTCTTCCATGGATGCCATTTTTGCCCAGTGACTTTCTGATAGTGGAGTCATGGACTGTGACCTTTATTGATGCAAGAGAGGTCCTTGGATGTTGTCCTTGACTCTTTTGTGACCTGCTGGATGAGTGGTTGCTGTGCACTTGGAGGAATTTTGGAAGTTCGGCCACTTCTGGGAGGGTTCACTACTGTGCTGAGTTTTTCCATTTGGATATAATGGCTCTCATTGTGATCCTCTGGAGTCCCCGAGCTTTTGAAATAGCTTTGTAACCCTTTCCAGACTGATGTATTTCAATCACCTTCTTCCTAATCATTTCTGGAATTTCTTTCAGCTTTGGCATAGTGTGTTACTGGGTAAGACCTTTTAACCAACTTCATGCTGTTGGAAAAAGTTCTATTTAAGTGTTGATTTGATTGAACAGGGTTTACAGTAATCAGGCCCGGTTGCATCTAGTCCGGCTGAACTCCATTATGAATGCAGTTTCATAGATTTGTGGAATTAGTCATTACAGGGGCAAATACATTTTCACACAGGCCCAGTGGGTATTCAATAACTTTTTTGTTTCAATAAATAACATTATCAGTTAAAAACTGTATTTTGTGTTTACTCAGGTTGCCTTTGTTTTATCTTAAATTTTGTTTTAATTTCTGAAACAATTTAGTATGAGATTTTCCTTTAACCTTTAAATCATTTTGCTGGGCCAATTTTGGATTAGTATTTTTCCAGAAATGCTGAAAGACTTTCAGCTTACATTAAACCTGCCTTACAAATGTTGGGCCAATGTTTGGGGAATGTTGGGCCAACAGGGCAGATAGATATTCAGCCACGTTCAAATTCACCTTGCCAACATTGGGCTAGTAGGATCAACAGACTCTGGGTTGCCTTTAAATCCAGTTTGCCAAAGTTGGTCCAACATTGGCCCAACTTTCACGAGGTGGTGTAAAGCTGACTGCAGCCCCAACGTTGGCAGGGTGGATTTAAATGTTGCTGAAAGGCTGGCCCAATGTTCCCCTTACACTGGCCCAAAGGTAGATTTAAAGAAGGTTGAAATTCTTTCAGACCTGTTGGCACAACATTGGCCTAAGTTTAACCAACATTTTGCAGCAGGGCTAACAGTCTTTCAGCCATCTTTATCCACATTGCCAACTCTGGGCTATTGTTGGGTTGCATGATCAGCATACTTTTGGCTGCCTTCAAATCCACTTAGCTAAAATTGGAAAGGCAGGGCCATTAGAATTTCAGTTGCCATTAAATCCACTTCTCAACATTGGGCCAGTGTGGATTTGATAGCGGCATAAAGTCTGTCAACCGCTTTGGCCCAACTATGGCTGAAAGTTGTCAGGGTGGATTTAAAGGTGACTGAAAGTCTATTGTTCCTGTTTGCCCAACATGGGCCCAATGTTAGCAAGGTGGGTTTAAAGACTGCTGAAATTTTGTCAGCCAAGCTGGCCCAGCATTAGCAAGGTGGTAATAAAGGCTACAGAATATCTGTCACCCATACTGGCCCAACAATGGCAAGGGGTATGTGAAGGTGACTGAATTCTGTCTGCCCTGCTGGCCCAATAATAGCACAAAGACTTTCCGCTGCCTTTAAATTCATCTTCTTAATGTTGGGCAAATGTTGAGTCAGCTGCCTGAAAATCAACCGTACTAACATTACATACAACATTCGCTGAATATTGGCAAGCTTGATTTAATGGTGACTGAAAGTCTGTTGACCTTGCCTGATGAATGTTGGCCCAATGATGGCAAGGTGGCTTTAAAGATGGTGGAAAGTTTGTTTGACCTGCTGGCTCAATGTAGGCAGGGTGAAATAAAGTTGGCTGAAAGTCTGTTGGACCTGCTGGCATAACATTGGCAAGGTGGCTTTAAAGTCGATGAAAGACCAGCCCGTTTGGCACAACAGTGGTTCATGCTTAAAAACAATTTTGCCAAAATTGCCAATGCTGGGCAAACATCAGCACAACTCTTGGCCATTTGGGCCAATAGTGCCAAAAGACTAAAATCCACATTGGAGCAATTTTAAATAAACCTTGCTTTTTGGGCACCATTCAACAGCAAGGCCAATAAGCTTTGGCCAGTCTTTAAATCCACTTTGCCAATGTTGGTCCTTAAGGCTGACAGACTTTCATCTACTTTTAAATTCCTCTTGCCAAAGTTGAGCTGCATTTAAATACACTTTGCCAACATTGAGCAAATGTTTCATAATGGCCCAGTAGTATTTTAGCCACCATTAAATCATCCTTCTTGGCCGACATCTACATTGGGCCAACTTTGTGCCACAGGGTAGGGAAGGGGGATTTAAGGGTGGCAAAGAGACTGTCAGAATTGCTGGCCCAAAATTGGCTGATTTTTGGCAAGGTGGATTTAAATGCGGCTCAAAGTCTGTTCGGCCTGCTTGGCTAACATTAGCCCAATGTTAGCAAGAGAGATTAAAAGGTGGTGTAAATTCTATCGGCCCTGTTAGCACAATGTTGCCCCAAGCTTGAAAACGTCTTTACCATGCTTGGGCCAAGATTGTGGCAGTAGGGACAACAGACTTTATGCTCCATCATGCCAATGTTGGGCCAATGTTGGCACCATGTTTGGCCAGTTGGCAAAAAAAACTTTCAGCCGCTTTTAAATTCATCATGCCAACATTGGGCAAGCTGCTATAAAATGTACCTTGCCAATGTGAGGCCACCTTTAAGTCCACCTTGCTATTTGTGCAGTGTTGGGCAACTGGGTCAAGAGGCTTTGACAAGCCTTTAAATTACTTTTGCGGACTTTGGACAGTCAAGGCTAACAAACTTTCATCTCCCAACATTACACAATGTTGGCCCAACATTGTGTATCCAGGGTACTAAGGTACAAGGTACCCTGAAATTAAACGAAATAACTACTATATTTGGAGTATTTGCAACCTAGCTCCACCTCTGTCTCTCAAATGTGTAAGCGCAGGCACTCTCCTCTTTCTCGCTGGATTGAGGACCCGAGCAGTCATATGTCTGCTTTGGATTATGAATATTTACAATACTAGGTACAGTAATATTTTAATTGTGAAAATTGATACTTTAAAGGATATTCTAGATTAGCTTTTTTAAAGGAAGCTAGCTTTGCTAGTGGAAAGGTATGTGTTGTATTGGCACATGGGATGAGTTATACACTGATCTAAGTGAACAAATAAATACTAAATTGACCACATCCACAATATATGAAATTTAAAAGGGTTTATTTCAAACAAAAAGGAAGAAAAATGACCATGACCAATGAAAATATATTTTCTGGATGGTATGTATTAATTTAGAATGATAGAGTACAAAGTGAATGTTAATAAATTTACATGTTGACTGAAATGTTTAAGTGAATTATAAGTTGAATATTATTATAATGTGCTTTAATGTTGATACAAGAACAAGAATTAATTGTACTTTTGGATATGTGTTTTGTAAGGCCAGGGTTCCCTTTCAAAGGGAACTTCGACGTTGCATTTAGCATAACAGTATGGGAGCGCCTTGCGTGTGACCGGTATCTGAAGCTTGTGTAAAATCATGCCTCTACTTATAGGCTGATCATGGTAACGCCTACATTAAGCAGCTCGGCTCGTGACTCGCGCTCTTCCCGGAAGCCAAAGCGAGTTGGGTTTCTGAACCTCGCGGATCTGGGCCGGCCGCTGCCGAGGCAGCTAGCTGTCTCAGGTTCGGGGGATCTCTTATGGATCCGAAGAGGCGCCGGAGACGAGCGCTGCTCTCTCTCTCTCTTGCTCTGTCTTCCGGGTTCGGCTCTCCACTGGATTTTGGAGCTCGCGTCGTGACTCCTCCTTCCGCTATGGAAAGCCAAAAGGGGAAGAAAAACACACACACACACACACACACACACACACACACACACACACACAAATAATAGTAATAATTTCTCTCTGACTCCGAGGAGCCAGAAGGATATGCTAAAAACTGAGTGCAGCATATAAAGAGCTGCTTGAAGTGATTACTAAGGCTGGATGAGCCTTTTTCTCACCAGTGAAAGTAAATCCTCACACTGCAGAAACTCCCCTGTCTTCCAGAAGTGCATTACAAAATATCAGGCTTCTGGGGGGAAAACCATGCATAAGCCATATTTATAACCCCACAATGTTGGATTATTCAGCCATTGTGGGAAATAAATGGCATGGCTATTTAGCTATGCTGAAGGTGGAGGAGGTGCTTGCGAGCTACCTCTCTCCATCGACGGCAGGTAATTGGGGGGACGGCTTTGCATCCAAACCACCGCATAAGGCCGATGTGGCATTGGTGGGCAAGCCTATGCAGTAGTAGTCTTGCTTGTGGGTCACTGCAGACAATGACAGTGTTGCAAGCCTACCAAGCAGACCTGCTGAGAGAGCTCGACATATGGCAGCATTCAAAAAAGCCAGTTCCTTCCCTGTTGTCTCGAGCTCACCCGGGCATCCATGAGTGGAGCCCGGGCCAGCACTAGTGCGAGGGAGACCCAGAAGGCGAGTATGGCAGCCCGCCAACCCCCGCAGACAGCCAGGGGAACCAGGTGGCCACAGTCGCGGCCTGCTACTAGGCCTGATCTGAGAATGGTCATAAAGGCCAAGCAGGCAAAGAAGAGCGGTCCTGAGGGGACATGAGGTTGTTAGGGCAGGTAGCCCCCAGTGCTACTGTAGGGCCTCCCCTAGCCAAGGCAGTCCCAAAGTTTTCAGCGTTCTCTGGTCAGCGAGCTGTCACAAGGCAACGAAAATTTGATGCTTTCCCTCCAATAAAATGTGGAATAGTTAACGTCACTAAAAGACCATCGGGCAGCGTGGAAACAACTGCCAAATGTGTCTCCATGGGTTAGGTCTACCGTAGAAAAGGGTTACCAGGTCCAGTTTATAGCTCGACTCCCCCGGTTCAGAGGTGTGCTCACCATAGTAGTCAGCACAGACCAGAGCCCGACGTTAGCGCAGGAAGTAAGTTCCCTTTTGGACAATGGGGCCATAGAAAATGTACCCCGCTCCCTAAGGGAGGGAGGTTTTTACAGCCATTATTTCCTGGTCCACAAAAAAGATGGGAGTATGCAGCCAATTTTAGATCTGCGTCATCTGAACCGTACTCTTCGGACATACAGGCTCATACGTTTATTAGACGTGAAATACAGGCCATTAAATTAAAACCGGACAGTACTGTAACAAACCCATTACATGACAATGTAGCAATATCAGATCAATGTTTAGAGTATTTTGCTTCGCTTAGAGAGACCGAACTAGCTACATTAATCTCTTCAGCCAATTCATCAACTTGCATACTAGATCCCGTACCTACATGTTTGTTTAAACAGATTTGTCCAGGAGTAATTGAACCACTTCTAAATATAATCAATTCTTCCCTAAGCACTGGCTATGTACCTAAATCACTTAAATTAGCAGTTATTAAACCCTTGATTAAAAAACCTGATCTTGACCCGTCTCAATTGTCCAGCTATAGACCAATATCAAATCTCCCCTTCATCTCTAAGATTTTAGAAAAGGTTGTAGCAAAGCAGTTATGCTCGTACTTAGATAGGAATAACATTCATGAAATGTATCAGTCAGGGTTTAGACCTCATCATAGCACAGAGACAGCATTAGTTAAAGTAGTAAATGACCTTCTACTGACCTACGATCAGGGTTGTGTCTCTCTGCTTGTGTTACTCGACCTTAGTGCAGCTTTTGATACTATAGATCACACTATTCTCCTTGATAGATTAGAAAATGTTGTTGGTATTAAGGGAACAGTCCTCTCCTGGCTCAGGTCTTATCTGACCAATCGTTATCAGTTCGTAGATGTAAATGGTGAATTTTCCATGCGTACTGAGGTTACTTTTGGAGTTCCACAGGGTTCTGTTTTAGGCCCACTGCTCTTTACTTTATATATGCTACCCCTAGGTCAAATTATTCGTAAACATGGAATTAGCTTCCACTGTTATGCTGATGATACACAGTTGTATGTTTCAGCGAAGCCAGAGGACAGACAGAAGCTTAGTAAAGCTGAGGATTGTGTAAAGGACATTAGACATTGGATGTTAACTAACTTCCTTCTACTTAATTCTGATAAAACAGAAATACTTTTATTAGGCCCACGTGTAGCTAGAAGTAATCTTTCTGATCACATGGTTACTCTGGATGGTCTTTCTGTTTCATCATGTGCAGCAGTTAAAGACCTTGGAGTGATTATTGACTCCAGCCTATCATTTGATGCTCATGTAGATAATATTACTAGGATAGCCTTCTTTCATCTCAGAAATATTTCTAAAATAAGAAACATATTGTCACTACATGATGCGGAAATACTAGTTCATGCATTCGTCACCTCTAGATTAGATTACTGTAATGCCTTACTGTCTGGATGTTCCAGTAGGAATATAAATAAGCTCCAGTTAGTCCAGAATGCAGCTGCTAGAGTCCTAACTAGAACTAGAAGGTACGACCATATCACACCGATATTATCAATACTGCATTGGCTCCCAGTAAAATCTCGCATTAACTATAAAATACTTTTATTAACCTTTAAAGCACTAAATGGTCTCGCGCCACAATATCTAAGCGACCTTTTGGTTTTATATAATCTGCCACGCCTACTTAGATCAAAAGATGCAGGCTATTTGACGGTACCTCGAATAGTGAAGGCTACAGCAGGGGGAAGAGCTTTCTCTTATAGAGCCCCACAGTTATGGAACAGTCTTCCTATTAGTGTTCGGGACTCAGACACAGTCTCAGTGTTTAAGTCTAGGCTTAAAACGTATTTGTTTACTCAAGCCTACCCTGACTAGATTCTGTTCTACTACTTCGCAGTCATAATTATCTTTTTTCTCCCTCTCTCCTTTCACCGAGCCCCACATGAATTTATGGAGATACTAGAGATCCAGATCCTTTCTGCCTCTGGATGGAGCTCAAATCTTCTCTAATTCCAGACTGCTGGGACTACGGCTGCTCCTAAGGCCATACAGACTTCATATAAATCCATAATGAACTTTTTCACACTATCTGTTGTTACCCAGATGAGGATGGGTTCCCTTCTGAGTCGGGTTCCTCTCAAGGTTTCTTCCTCTTAAAACATCTTAGGGAGTTTTTCCTTGCCACCGTCGCCACTCAGTGGCTTGCTCAGTTGGGATAAATTCGCACCTTTAATATCTGTATACCATGTTGATATTTCTGTAAAGCTGCTTTGAGACAATGTCTATTGTAAAAAGCGCTATACAAATAAAATTGAATTGAATTGAATTGAAGATGCTGACGCTCAAACTTATCGTGCCACAGATTCAGTTCGAGGACAGATTTGTGGCGATAGATCTAAAAGGTGCATATTTCCACATAGAAATATCGCTAGCTTTATCCCCTCGCACCTTCATGAAGTGCATGGATGTCACCCTGGCTCCATTGTGACTCCAGGGCATCTGTGTACCAAACTACCTGGACGACTGGTTAATTCTAGCACGAGCCAGGGAACTGGCGGTTCAACATCAAGATGTTGTTCTTGCCCACATGAAGAGCTTGGGGCTCAGGTTGAATCTCAGAAAAGTATGCCTTCCCCAGTGCTGTGGACAACTTTCCTAGGGGTTATAAGGATTCTACTACGATGAGAGCATATCTATACCCAACATGCATAGGGTCAATCCTATCAACACTGAGCAAGATAAAGCTGGATCTTGGGAGACTATTGGCATTTATGGGCCTATTGCACAGGAGACCGTTCAGTGGTGGCTGAGAAGTTGAGGGTTTCGTCCAAGGACGAAACCTCTGAGAATAATCAGTGTCATGCGGCGATGCCTACGTGCTCTGAGAATTTGAGTGTCCCCGGTTTCGGGCCTTGGGTCACACTCTAGGGGTGTCTCCTTAGCGCAAGACGGTAATGAGAGACACCTCCCTCACGGGCTGGAGCGCAGACTTAGACAGCTCTCCAGCTCACAGTCTCTGGTGCGGCCCTCATCTGGAGCAGGGTGGCTCCATCCACAAGTGGTGGAGTCCATACGGCAAGGTTTGGCCAAGCGGGATGGCATGTGTTCGCCTCCGAGGAGACAACACATGGCCTGCTGTGGTTCGCCCTCACTCCTCCCACACAATTAGGGCTGGACGCCATGGTGCACATGTGGCCGAGGTCACATCTGTACACTGTTCCCCCCATCACTCTGCTCCCACAAGTTCTAGTGAGAGTTCGCCAAGACAGTCTATGTCTGCTGCTAGTAGCAACTTATTGACCAGCTCGAATATGGTTCTGAGACATAATATCCCTGCGAGATGGCACTCCTTGGGAGATTCCCATCCGCAGGGATCAACTGTAGACCCAGTGAACTGTGCAATAGCTACAGTCCTGGAGTTCTTACAAGAACGTTTCTCAGTGGGGTGGGCTCCTTCTACAATCAGGGTTTACTTGGCCGCCGTTTCGGCCAGCCATGCCCCTGTTGATGGAGCTTCTGTGGGGCAACATCCTCTAACTTTGAGGTTCATGCGTGGTGTCAGGCGGCTGAGGCCCCTCTGCAGGCCACGCATACCTTCCTGGGATCTTCTGTGGTCCTGGAAGGTTTGACAGGTGCCCCATTTGAGCCTTAGAGTGGATCTACTGTCTCAAGCCGGAGGGCTGATTTATCACCCTCGGCCAGAACTATGGAAACTGTGGGTCTGGCCCCTGAGGGACACCAGCTCATAGATTCTGGTCTCACAACTGAGGTTGTAGAGACCATGTTAAATGCTAGAGCACCGTCCACAAGGAAATTGTATGCGCTGAAGTGGCGGCTTTTTGTCTTGGGGTGTGAGGAACGTCAGCTAGACACAGTGAACTGCGCAATAGCTACAGTCCTAGAGTTCTTACAAGAACGTTTCACAGCAGGTTTGGCTACTTCTACAATCAGGGTTTACGTGGCCGCTGTTTCGGCCAGCCACGCCCCTGTTGATGGAGCCTCTGTGGGGCAACATCCTCTAACTTCGAGGTTCATGTGTGGTGTCAGACGGCTGAGGCCCATCTGCAGGCTGCACATACCTTCCTGGGACCTTTCTGTGGTCTTGGAAGGTCTGTCATGCGGCCCCATTTGAGCCCTTAGAGTCAGCCTCTGAGAAGCTTCTGACTCTAAAGGTAGCTCTCCTACTGGCCCTGACATCTCTCAAGCGAGTGGGAGATCTACAAGCTCTCTCTGTTGCCCCTTTGCCCCTGGATCAGCCAAGGCCTTCCTGTATCCTAGGCCGGATTATATTCCTAAAGTGCCTACATCGGCTGCCCACCCTGTGGGGTTGCAGGCTTTCTGCCCTCCTCTGTTCCTCACACCGGAACAAGAGAGGATGCACCTGCTTTTTCCAGTAAGGGCTCTCTGTACTTACGTCCACCACTCCGGCCAGTGGCGTAAGTCGGAGCAGCTGCTGGTCTGCTTTGGCGGAGACAGTAAAGATGATGCTGTGTCAAAGCAGCGCATCTCGAATTGGATAGTGGAAGCAATGTCTATGGCTTATGAGGCACGTGGTCTCGCCACGCCTCTGGGCATAAGAGCTCATTCCACTAGGGCAGTCGCCTCCTCGAAGGCTTTCTCCAAAGGGGTATCCTTGCAGGATGTGTGTGCGGCTGCAGGGTGGTCTACACCACACACATTCATTCGTTATTACAGCCTGGATATTCATTCCACCCCGGGCTCAAGTGTCTTGCAGTGACCCTCGGGCTTGGTATTTTTGAACAGGCCGTACCCTCGGTATGACGGAGTTGGTATTCCCGCTCCCATACTGTTATGCTAAATGCAACGTCGAAATTCCATTTGAAAGGGAACGTCGGGGTTACGCATGTAACCCTGTTCCCTGATAAGGGAACGAGACGTTGCATAGCACTGTCAAACCAGGGCAGGCCTGTGAATTGCGTCTTCGCTTCAGATAATAGAGGCTGGCGGTGTGGTTCACAGGTGCCATGTGACGCACTTAATTGCCACGTCACCTGATCATGGCAGGCCTATAAGTAGAGGCATGATTTTACACAAGCTTCAGACACCAGTCACGCGCACAAGGCGCTCCCATACTGTTATGCTAAATGCAACGTCTCGTTCCCTTCTCAGGGAACAGGGTTACATGTGTAACCCCGACGTTTTCTTTTCCTTGTCTTTTCTGTTTTTTTATTCCTGTTCTCCTTGGATGATTATCCTCCACAGTGAATATTCTGGATTGAAGATTGTCCCCATCTGTGTTCCATGGATATTGACACTGTGACAGGACTGGCGAGCCAACCTATGGAGTTCCTGTGACTTAGGAAAGAGACTTACTTCAGTGATAAATATCAACAGTGGTAGGATAAATAGATACTTTGTATGCAGATGGATTAATCCTGCCCCTGGACTCTTGGAGTAGATCAAATAATCATCGTATGTCCCAGAACTGTAATGTCATTTCATCATATTGAAAGAGCTTTAGCTACAATCCATGAGAAAAGTGGATCTTATTCACGCTTTGAAATTGGTGAACAATTGAGCTGAGATTTGATACCAAAACTATTGGTATTGGTATTGCGATCACAGAAATTAATGCAAAATCAAGAAAACACCACAATATGTGCAGGAGCTTGCAATTTCTCAAAATTACAGTAGATTTGCCACAGATTTTGGCCAAGACATGTCATGTGATGTCATCACAATGCGCCATATGACGTCATCACAACAAGCAGTCAGCCAAAGCCCTCTTTGATTCATGTGTGTCGAACATGGGTACAGCTAAAATGACATATTTACCAACAAACATCATTGTGAAAGACAGTGCAAAACAATTTCATGCAATTACAATTTTGCCAGTTAAAGTAGTTTTCTGCAAAACATACTGCAAGTACAAAACATTACTGCTGCAAAATCAAGTTCAGTGAAGATATTGGGTTTTGAATCTGAACTTAAATGGTGCTGAACCAAACTCAAATTTATCTGAAGTGAAGGTATCTGATTGAGAAATCGTTTTAAATATTTTCAATAGGGATAAATTCACACACTTAAAATCTGTAACCTGTGTTTAGATGTTTCTGTAAAGCTGCTCTGAGACAATTTCCATTGTTAAAAGCGCTATACAAATAAAAATAATTGAATTGACCTAGACTGAGCATAAAAAAGTTCATTGAAATTTTAATACCAAAGAATAACCCCCAAAAAAGAGAAAATATCTTAGATTAGTAGGTAAATAGGATCCTAATAAACCAACCAGGATCTAATAGACCATAAGCAGGGCTGGCACTACATATAGGCAAAGTAGGTAATTGCCTAGGGCTTTCAGCTTCAAGTCAGTGACGACTTACAAACAATCGTTTGGGGATGTATCTATTTTGGAGTGGTTGTAGTGTATTCTAAAAATAAACTGGGCCTTGTTCTGTTGATCAGTGTCATTTAGGTAGAGATCATTTCCCGGTTTATGCCAAGTTCAAGACGCAACCAATGTCGATACATCAAAACTGTCAGACACTTTGAATTTCAGGCTCTGCTGGCGTAACATTGGCAAAGTGGACTTAATGGTGACGAATCGTCTGTTAGCCCTGTTGGGACAACGTTGGCCTAAGTTGGAAAAATTCTTCTGACAATCTTAGGCAAACCTTATTCCAGCAGGGACAACAGATTTTGTGTCCAATAATGCCAGTGTTGTGCCAATATCAATACAACATTTGGCCAGGTGGGCCGAAAAAGATTCAGCCACATTTAAATCCATCTTTTCAACATTGGGCCAGATGCATTTAAAATCCACCTTGCCAAATGTTACACCAGCTTTAAGTCCAGCTTACCAGTCGAGCAGGGGTGGACAGCAGGACCAAGGGGTGATGGCCAGCCTTTAAATTCATTTTCCACCCTTTGGACCATCAAGGCTGACATATTTTCCCCTGCCTTGAAATTCCCCTTGGCAAAGTTAGGCTGCATGTAAATCTACGTTGCCAACATTGAGAGAATGTTGCTTCAGCTCGGTCAACGTTCTTTCAGCAACCATTAAATCTAAGTTGCTACCATTTGGCAAAAGGCAGACAAGGTGGATTGCGACAAAACATTGTCAGCCCTCCTGTCCCAATGCTGTTCACGGTCGGTCAATGCCGAAAAATGCTGATCACGGGCAGTAAATGCCAACAGATGCTGATCAGGGCTGGTAAATGCCGACAAATGCTGATCAGGGCCGGTAAATGCCGACAAATGCTGATCAGGGCCGGTAAATGTCGACAAATGCTGATCAGGGCCAGTAAATGCCGACAAAGGCCGCTTGTCTGTCTCCTTGTCTGTTCCTCTCATTGCCTGTCTCCTTGAGACTTTCCTTGTCTGTCTCCTTGTCTCTCCCTCTGCTTGTCTGTCACTCACCTTGTCTGTCTCCTTGTCTCTCCCCCTCCTTGTCTGTCTCCTTGTCTCTCCCTCTCCTTGTCTGTGAGTTACCTTGTCTGTCTCCTTGTCTGTCAATCACCTTGTCTGTCTCCTTGTCTCTTCCTCTCCTTGCCTGTCTCCTTGTCTCTCTCCTTGTCTCTCCCTCTCCTTGTCTGTCACTCACCTTGTCCGTCTCCTTGTCTATCAACCACCATGTCTGTCTCCTTATGTGTCTCCTTGTCTGTTCCTCTCCTTGCCTGTCTCCTTGTCTCTGCCTCTCCTTGTCTATCTCCTTGACTGTCAGTCACCATGTCTGTTTCCTTGCCTGTCACTCACCTTGTCTGTTAGTCACCTTGTCTGTCTCCTTGTTTGGTCCTCTCCTTGTCTGTCTCCTTGTCTCTCCTTCTCCTTGTCTGTCTCCTTGTCACTCCCTCTCCTTGTCCGTCACTCACCTTGTCTCTCCCTCTCCTTGTCCGTCACTCACCTTGTCTGTCTCCTTATCTCTCCCTCTCCTTGTCTGTCTCCTTGATGTCACTCACCTTGTCTGTCACTAACCTTGTCTCTCTCCTTGTTTGTTTCTCTCCTTGTCCGTCTCCTTGTCTCTCCATCTGCTTGTCTCTCCCTCTCCTTGTCTGTCTCCTAGTCTCTCCCTCTCCTTGTCTGTCTCCTTGTCTCTACCTCTCCTTCTCACTCACCTTGTCTTTCTTCTTGTCTCTCCCTCTCCTTGTCTGTCTCCTTGTCTGTCACTCACCTTGTCTGTCTCCTTGTCTTTCTCTTTGTCTGTTCTTCTCCTTGCCTGTCTCCGTGTCTCTCCCTCTCCTTGTCTGTCACTCACCTTCTCTGTCTCCTTGTCTCTCCCTCTCCTTGTCTGTCATTCACCTTGTCTGTCTCCTTGATTGTTCCTCTTTTTGTCTGTCTCGTCTGTTCCTCTCCTTGCCTGTCTCCGTGTCTCTCTCTCTCCTTGTCTGTCACTCACCTTCTCTGTCTCCTTGTTTGTTCCTCTCCTTGTATCTCCCTCTCCTTGTCCGTCACTCACCTTGTCTCTCCCTCTCCTTGTCCGTCACTCACCTTGTCTCTCCCTCTCCTTGTCCGTCACTCACCTTGTCTGTCTCCTTATCTCTCCCTCTCCTTGTCTGTCTCCTTGATGTCACTCACCTTGTCTGTCACTAACCTTGTCTCTCTCCTTGTTTGTTTCTCTCCTTGTCCGTCTCCTTGTCTCTCCATCTGCTTGTCTCTCCCTCTCCTTGTCTGTCACTCACCTTGTCTGTCTCCTAGTCTCTCCCTCTCCTTGTCTGTCTCCTTGTCTCTACCTCTCCTTCTCACTCACCTTGTCTTTCTTCTTGTCTCTCCCTCTCCTTGTCTGTCTCCTTGTCTGTCACTCACCTTGTCTGTCTCCTTGTCTTTCTCTTTGTCTGTTCTTCTCCTTGCCTGTCTCCGTGTCTCTCCCTCTCCTTGTTTGTCACTCACCTTCTCTGTCTCCTTGTCTCTCCCTCTCCTTGTCTGTCATTCACCTTGTCTGTCTCCTTGATTGTTCCTCTTTTTGTCTGTCTCGTCTGTTCCTCTCCTTGCCTGTCTCCGTGTCTCTCTCTCTCCTTGTCTGTCACTCACCTTCTCTGTCTCCTTGTTTGTTCCTCTCCTTGTATCTCCCTCTCCTTTTCTCCTTTTTCTCTCCCTGTCTGTCTCTTTGTATCTCACTCTCCTTATCTCTCCCTCTCCTTGTCTGTCACTCACCTTGTCTGTTACTCACCTTGTCTGTCTCCTTGTTTGTTCCTCTCCCTGTCTGTCTCTTTGTATCTCACTCTCCTTATCTCTCCCTCTCCTTGTCTGTCACTCACCTTGTCTGTCACTCACCTTGTCTGTCTCCTTGTTTGTTCCTCTCCTTGTCTCTCCCTCTCCTTTTCTGTCACTCACCTTGTCTGTCTGTTTGTCATCTTGTGTGGCTCCCTCTCCTTGTCTGTCATTCTCCTTGTCTGTCACCTTGTCTCTCCCTCTCCTCACCTTGTCTGTCACTCACCTTGTCTGTCTCCTTGACTCTCCCTCTCCTTGTCTGTCACTCTCCTTGTCTGTCTCCTTGTATCTCACTCTCCTTGTCTCTCACTCACCTTGTCTGTCATTCACCTTGTCTCTCCCTCTCCTTGTCTATGACTCATCTTGTGTGGCTCCTTATCTCTCCCTCTCCTTGTCTGTCACTCTCCTTGTCTGTCACCTTGTCTCTCCCTCTCCTCACCTTGCCTGTCACTCACCTTGTCTGTCTCCTTGACTCTCCTTCTCCGTCACTCACCTTGTCTGTCTCCTTGTCTCTCCCTCTCCTTGTCTGTCTCCTTGATTGTTCCTCTTTTTGTCTGTCTCCTTGTCTCTCCCTCTCCTTGTCTGTCACTCACCTTGTCTCTCCCGCTCTTTCTCACTCACCTTGTCTGTCTCCTTGTTTATTCCTCTCCTTGCCTGTCTCCTTGTCTCTCCCTCTCCCTGTCTGTCTCTTTGTATCTCACTCTCCTTATCTCTCCCTCTCCTTGTCTGTCACTCACCTTGTCTGTCACTCACCTTGTCTCACTCTCCTTGCCTGTCTTCTTGTCTGTCACTCACCTTATCTGTCTCCTTGTCTGTCACTCACCTTGTCTGTCTCCTTCTCTGTTCCTCGCCTTGCCTGTCTTCTTGTCTCTCCCTCTCCTTTAATCTCTCTCCTTGTCTCTCCCTTTCCTTGTCTGCCTCCTTGTCTCTCCCTCTCCTTGTCTGTCACTCACCTGGCCAACAATCTTTGAGCAATGATTAAATACAACTTGCCACCATTGGGCCAAAAAGACAAACAAGGTGAATTTAAAAGCGGCAAAAACATTGTCAGCCCTGCTGTCCCAAATGCTGATCAGGGAGGGTAAACGCCACCAAATGCTGATCAGGGCCAGTAAATGCCGTCAAATGCTGATCAGGGCCGGTAAATGTCGCCAAATGCTGATCAGGGCCAGTAAATGCAGACAAACAGTGATCACAGCTGGTAAATGCCAACAAATGCTGATCAGGGCCGGTAAATGCTGACAAATGCTGATCACGGCCGGTAAATGCCGACAAATGCTGATCTTTGTCAACACTGGGGGAACTTTGCTTCAGCTGGGCCAACAATCTTTCAGCAACCATTAAATCCAACTTGCTATAATTGGGCCAAAAAAGGCAGACAAGGTGGATTTAAAGGTGGCAAAAACATCGTTAGTCCTGCTGTCCCAATGCTTATCAGGGCCTGTAAATACAGACACATGCTGACCAGGGCTGGTAAATGCCGACAAATGGTGATCAGGGCCTGTTAATTCCGCCAAATGCTGATAATGGCCGGTAAATGCTGCCAAATGCAGATCAGGGCCTGTAAATGAAGGCGAATGCTGATCATGGCCGGTAAATGGCACGAAATGATGATCAGGGCCGGTAAATGCTGCCAAATGCTGATCAGGGTGGGTAAATGCCGCCAAATGCTGATCAGGGCTGGTAAATGCAGACAAAGGCTGATCAGGGCCGGTAAATGCAGACAAATGCTGATCAGGACCGGTAAATGCAGACAAATGCTGATCATGAAAGGTTGCATGTAAATACACTTTGTCAACATTTGGGGAATGTTGCTTCAGCTGGGCCAACAATCTTTCAGCAACCATTAAATCCAACTTTCTACCTTTGGACCAAAAAGGCCGACAAGGTGTATTTAAAGACGGCAAAAACATTGTCAGCCCTGCTGTCCCACTGCTGATCATGGGCGGTAAATGCCGACAAATGCTGATCAGGGCCGGTAAATGCCGCCAAATGCTGATCAGGGCCGGTAAATGCCGCCAAATGCTATTCACGGCCGGTAAATGCTGCCAAATGCTGATCAGGGCCAGTAAATGCCGCCAAATGCTGATCACGGCTGGAAAAATGCCACCAAATGCTGGTCATGGCTGGTAAATGCAGACAAAAGCTGATCAGGGCCGGTAAATGCTGCCAAATGCTGATCAGGGCCTGTAAATGCCACAAAATGCTGATCAGGGCCAGTAAACGCAGAGAAATGCTGATCAGGGCCGGTAAATGCCTCCAATTGCCATTCACGGCCAGTAAATGCTGACAAATGCTGATCATGAAAGGCTGCATGTAAATCCACTTTCTCAACATTGGGGGAACTTTGCTTCATCTGGGCCAACAATCTTTCAGCAACCATTAAATAAAACTTGCTACCATTGGATCAAAAAGGCAGACAAGGTGGACTTAAAGGCAGCAAAAACATCATCAGCCCTCCTGTCCCAATGCTGATCAGGGCCGGTAAATGCCGACAAATGCTGATCAGGACCGGTAAATGCCGACAAATGCTGATCATGAAAGGCTGCATGTAAATACACTTTGTCAACATTGGGGGAATTTTGCTTCAGCTGGGCCAAGAATCTTTCAGCAACCATTAAATCCAACTTTCTACCTTTGGACCAAAAAGGCTGACAAGGTGGATTTTAAGGCCGCAAAAACATTGTCAGCCCTGCTGTCCCAATGCTGATCATGGCCGGTAAATGCCAACAAATTACACTTACATTTACATTTATTCACTTAGCAGACGCTTTTATCCAAAGCAACTTACAAATGAGAAAATACAAGCAAAGCGATATATCAAGTAGAGCACAATACAAGTAGTCCTACCATACAAGATCCATTAATTGAGTTCCAGAAGAAGCAAAGTGCACAGAGTAGAGGTGTACGTGCAAATTTTTAATTTTTTTTTAATGGGTTGGTTAGGTGTTCACGGAAGAGGTGGGTCTTTAGCTGTTTTTTGAAGATGGTGAGAGATTCTGTGGTCTGGATTGAGGTTGGAAGTTCATTCCACCACATTTAGTTTGAACGTTCTTGAAAGGGACCTTGAGCCACACTGAGAAGGTACTACTAAGCGCCGGTCACTAATTGATCGCAGATTGCATGAGGGAACGTAAGCCTTCAGGAGAGAGGTGAGGTAGGAGGGTGCTGTTCCAGACAAGGTCTTATAGGTGAGCATCAAGGCCTTGAATTTGATGCAGGCGGCTACAGGAAAGCCAGTGGAGGGAGATGAAGAGGGGTGTGAGGGGTTAGCCGGTTCGTTCCTGATGTTTTGGTGATACAGAATTCATTTAAAACTCGTTAAGCAGCACAATTAAAAAGTTGGGCTTGGTGTTAAGGTGAAGTTTGACATTAAACCTGGCTCCGCGCATGCACATAATTCCAGATAATTTTGGTAATGTGCTTGCCAACGGAAACAGTTATAGCAGTTTATTAGGAACAGTACGTTCACTGCTTGGATCCCTAAAAACGATAACCACCAAGTTATCAGTATCTCTCTGCATTTATTAAAAATAATAAAAAAGGGTTTGTAGGCTATCAAACAGAAAATTTCATATCAGAAGTTGCTCTGGTGATGTGACGGCCATCTTGGGTTAGCAGTCTGGCAAAAACTAAACCAGCCTAGTCTTCATTTGATTAAATGACACATCGCTGAACCTTTCAAGACTTCAGTCTTTCCTCGCCACACCTGATGACTTTCTTGTTTTTTTTTAAATCATAGAATTTTTATTGGAAAACGTCAGGGTTACGCATGTCCTGTTCCCTGAGAAGGGAACGAGACGTTGCATTTAGCATAACAGTATGGGAACGCCTTGGGCGCGTGACCGGTATCTGAAGCTTGTGTAAAATCATGCCTCTACTTATAGACCTGCCATGATCAGGTGACGTGGCAATTAAGCATGTTGCATGATATATATATGGCACCTGTGAACCATGCCGCCAGCCTCTATTATCTGAAGCGAAGACGCAATTCTCAGGCCTGCCCTGGTATGACAGTGCTATGCAACGTCTCGTTCCCTTCTCAGGGAACAGGGTTACATGCGTAACCCCGACGTTCCCTTTCAAAGGGAACTTCGACGTTGCATTTAGCATAACAGTATGGGAACGGGAATACCCACTCCGTCATACCGAGGGTACGGCCTGTTCAAAAATACCCAAGCCCGAGTTTCACTGCAAGACACTCAAGCCCAGGATGGAATGAATATCCAGGCTATAATAACGAATGAATGTGTGTGGCGTAGACCACCCTGCAGCCGCACACACATCCTGCAAGGATACCCCTTTGGACAAAGAATTCTGGGAGGCGACCGCCCTAGTGGAATGAGCTCTCATGCCCAGAGGCGTGGCGAGACCGCGCGTGTCGTAAGCCCTAGAGATTGCTTCCACTATCCAATTCGAGATGCGCTGCTTTGACACAGCATCACCTTTCCTGTCACTGCCAAAGCAGACCAGTAGCTGCTCCGACTTACGCCACTGGCCAGAGCAGTGGACGTAAGTACAGAGAGCCCTTACTGGACAAAGCAGGTGCATCCTCTCTTGTTCCGGTGTGAGGAACAGAGGAGGGCAGAAAGCCTGCAACCCCACAGGGTGGGCAGCCAATGTAGGCACTTCAGAAATATAATCCGGCCTAGGATACAGGAAGGCCTTGGCTAATCCAGGGGTAAAGTCAAGGCAGGAAGGGGCAACAGAGAGAGCTTGTAGACCTCCCAGTCCCTTGAGAGATGTCAGGGCCAGTAAAAGAGCTAACTTTAGAGTCAGAAGCTTCTCAGAGGCTGACTCTAAGGGCTCAAATGGGGCCCCTGACAGACCTTCCAAGACCACAGAAAGGTCTCAGGAAGGTATGCGTGGCCTGCAGAAGTGCCTCAGCCATCTGACACCACGCATGAACCTCGAAGTTAGAGGATGTTGCCCCACAGAGGCTCCATCAACAGGGGCGTGGCTGGCCGAAACAGCGGCCACGTAACCCTGATTGTAGCAGGAGCCACCCTACTGAGAAACGTTCTTGTAAGAACTCCAGGACTGTAGCTGTTGCGCAGTTTACTGGGTCTAGCTGATGTTCCTCACACCACAAGACAAAAAGCCGCCACTTGATCGCATACAATTTCCTTGTGGATGGTGCTCTAGCGTTTAACATAGTCTCTACAACCTCAGTTGTGAGACCAGAATCTATGAGCTGGTGCCCCACAGGGGCCAGACCCACAGTTTCCATAGTTCTGGCCGAGGGTGATAAATCAGCCCTCTGGCTTAAGACAGTAGATCCACCCTAAGGGCTCAAATGGGGCACCCGACAGACCTTCCAGGACCACAGAAGGTCCCAGGAAGGTATGCGCGGCCAGATGGGCCTCAACCGCCTGACACCATGCATGAACCTTGAAGTTAGAGGATGTTGCCCCACAGAGGCTTCATCAACAGGGGCGTGGCTGGCCGAAATCACGGCCACGTAACCCTGATTGTAGAAGGAGCCCACCCTGCTGAGAAATGTTCTTGTAAGAGCTCCAGGACTGTAGCTATTGCGCAGTTTACTGGGTCTACAGTTGATCCCTGCAGACGGGAATCTCCCAAGGAGCGCCATTTCGCAGGGATATTATCTCTCAGAACCATATTCGAGCTGGCCAATAAGGTGCTACTAGCAGACTGTCTTGGTGAACTCTCGCTAGAACTTGTGGGAGCAGAGTGAAGGGGGGAACAGCATACAGTTGTGACCTCGGCCACATGTGCACCATAGCATCCAGCCCTAATTGTGCAGGAGGAGTGAGGGCGAACCACAGCGGGCCATGTGTTGTCTCCTCAGAGGCGAACACACGCCATCCCGCTTGGCCAAACCTCGCCGTATGGACTCCACCCGAATAGTCTCCCAAGATCCAGCTTTATCTTGCTCAGTGTTGATAGGATTGACACTACGCATGTTGGGGATAAAAACGCCCTCATCGTAGTAGAATCCTATAACCCCTAGAAAAGTTGTCCACTGCACCGGGGAAAGCATACTTTTCTGAGATTCAACCTGAACCCCAAGCTCTTCATGTGGGCGAGAACAACATCTCGATGTTGAACCGCCAGTTCCCTTGATTGTGCTAGAATTAACCAGTCATCCAGGTAGTTTGGTACAGTGGTTTTCAAAGTGGGGGCTGCCAGGGGGCACCCGGGGGGCCTCAACAATTTGGTACACAGATGCCCTGGAGTCACAATGGAGCCAGGCTGACATCCATGCACTTTGTGAAGGTGCGAGGGGCTAAAGCTAGCCATATTCCTATGTGGAAATATGTACCTTTTAGATCTATCGCCACAAACCAGCTCTCGAACTGAATCTGTGGCACGATAAGTTTGAGCATCAGCATCTTGAACATGTATGTCCGAAGAGTACGGTTCAGATGATGCAGATCTAAAATTGGCCGCATACTCCCATCTTTTTTGCGGACCAGGAAATAATGGCGGTAAACCTTCTTCCCTTCGGGAACGGGGTACATGTTCTATGGCCCCATTGTCCAAAAGGGAACTTACTTCCTGCGCTAACATCGGGCTCCGGTCTGTGCTGACTACTGTGGTGAGCACACCTGTGAACGGGGGTGGGGGGGGGGGTCGAGCTATAAACTGGACCCGGTAACCCTTTCTACAGTAGACAGAACCCATGACACATTTGACAGTAGTTTGCACACTGCCCGATAGTCTTTTAGTGACGTTAGCTATTCCACATTCTATTGGAGGGAAGGCATCAGATTTTCGTTGCCCTGTGACAGCTCACTGACCAGAGAACACTGAAAACTTGGGGACCGCCTTGGCTAGGGGAGGCCCTAAAGTAGCACTGGGGGCTACCTGCCCTAACAACCTCATGTCCCCTGATACATCCCTCCACGGCCCCTCAGGACCGCTCTTCTTTGCCTGCTTGGCCTTTATGACTATTCTCAGATCAGGCCTAGTAGCAGACCGCGACTGTGGCCGCCCAGTTCCCCTGGCTGTCTGCAGGGGTTGGCGGGCTGCCATACTCGCCTTCTGGGTCTCCCTCGCACTAGAGCTGGCCCAGGCTCCACTCGTGCATGGTGAGCTTGGTAGGCCTGCAACACTGTCATTGTCTACAGTGACCCACAAGCAAGACTACTACTGCATAGGCTTGCCCACCAATGCCACGGTGGCCTTATACAGTGGTTTGGATGCAAAGCCGGCCCCCGTAATTACCTCCCGTCGATGGAGAGAGGTAGCTCGCAAGTGCCTCCTCCAGCTTCAGCATAGCTAAATAGCCATGCCATTCATTCCCACAATGGCCGAATAATCCAACGTCGTGGGGTTATGAATATGGCTTATGCATGGTTTTCCCCCAGAAGCCTGATATTTTGTCATAAACTTCTGGAAGACAGAGGAGTTTCTGCAGTGTGAGGGATTTACTTTCCCTGGCTCATCCAGCCTTTGTAATCACTTCAAGCAGCTCTTTATATGCTGCTCTCAGTTTTTAACACATCCTTCTAACTCCTCGGAGTCAGAGAGGAATTATTACCTTTTGGCTTTCCATAGCGGAAGGAGGAGTCGCGACGCGAGCTCCAAAATCCAGCGGAGAACCGAACCCGGTAAACAGAGTAAGAGATAGAGCAGCGCTCCTCTTCCGGATCTATAAGAGATACCCCGAACCTGAGACGGCTGGCTGCCTCGGCAGTGGCCGGCCCAGATCCGCGAGGGTCTGAAACCTGACTCGCTTCGGCTTCCGGGAAGAGTGCGAGTCGCGAGCCGAGCTGCTTAATGTAGGCGTTACCATGCGCAGCCTCTCGAGGCTGCCATCGCATACTACACCGCTAACACTTCACCCAGCAAGTGTGCACTACTCCCGTGATGAAACGGGAGCAAGCCGTAACACACTTCTTGAATTCTTTCTTGCTCATTACTTACCTCTCTTTTCCTCTAAAAAAAAGGGACAGAATAGTTCAGAGATTTTGAGAAAATATCAATTAGAAATGAAGTGTTTTTATCACACAAACAACAGACATGCAGTCTCGCTGAAGATAATAAGGCTGGTGGCGTGGTTCACAGGTGCCATATAAATATCTTGCGACGCGCTTAATTGCCACGTCACCTGATCATGGCAGGCCTATAGGTATGATTTTACACAAGCTTCAGATACTGGTCACGCGCGCAAGGCGTTCCCATACTTTTATGCTAAATGCAACGTCGAAGTTCCCTTTGAAAGGGAACTGCATTTTACATAACACCCATCCAACAACCCCACCATACCTGGCCCCAACAAAATAATCACAGCCAAAACCAAAAGAAAGTCTTTAAAAGTTAAGGACATTATATTTGTTATTGTGCACAAACTGTTTATCAGACTTGAAGTCAGTAGGGGCCTTTTCTCTTACTGGAAATTTTTGTTTTGGTAATTTTGTTGGTTAGTTCAGCTTACTCTCCAAGTTGTTTTCACATTGTGAACTTTTGATTATTGTAGGAAACACTGCTGTCTCCTTTGTTTTATGGAGACTTTGGGTGTGTGTGTGTGTTTGGGGGATTGTTGGGGGGAGGAGGTCCCACTTCGGCTCTAATTGGCTATATATATTCCTATGGTTTACTTTATTTAAATGGTTAGTAGTAATATGGATCCCAGCATAGCTGGGACAGGCACGCCTTTAAGATTTATTAGTTGGAACGTCAGAGGTATGGGTAATCCTGTCAAGAGATCTAAGGTTTTTATCCGTTTGAAACGTTTAAACTCCGATATAGTATTTTTACAGGAGACTCTATTAAAGATCATCATAGGTTACACTGCCCTTGCGTGAGTCAAGTCTTCCACTCGAACTTTAATTTGAAGGCAAGAGGGGTCGCTATTTTAATTGGCAAAAGGTCACAGTTTTCCTCCACTAACGTTATTGCTGATGTGAACGGTAGATATATTATAGTTGCTGGTACTCTAATGCAAAGACAGGTGTTGTTGGTAAATGTATACGCTCCAAACTTTGATGACGTGGAATTTGCTAATAGATTGTTGAGCAATCTCCCTTTCTTAAATACTCACCTGTTGATTTTGGGGGGAGATTTAAACTGTGTTTTTGACCCAAACTTAGATCGGTCTAATCCCCGTACTCTGAATCAATCTGCTATGTCTAAAACATTTTCCGATTTTATGTGTCAGAACGGTCTCGTTGATCCCCGGAGATCCCGTAAACCCGCTCTTAAAAAGTTTTCTTTCTTCTCCCAGGTGCATCGTTCCTATTCGATGATTGGTTTTTTTTTTATATAGACAGCACTCTTGATTCTTGTGTAGTTTCTTCTGACTATCTGGGTAATGTAATTTCTGATCACGCGCCTCTACAATTAGCTATTCATCTTTCTATTTATAAACGTAGCCCACCGCCTTGGATAATTTAATATTCTTCTTTTGGCAGACAGTGAATTCTGTGAGTTCATTTCCACTTCTATTGATGACTTTCTTTTCTTCAGTCAGAATGACTCCACCTCTTATTCATTGTTATGGGAGACACTTAAATCCTATATCAGAGGGCAGATTATTTCTTACTCCGCTCTCTGTAATAAAAAGCGCACTGCTCGGGTTAATGATCTGCGATCATTAACCTCGATCAGAGATATGCATTGAACCCCTCTCCAGAACTTCTTAAACAGCATCTCGACTTACAGGCAGAATTTAATCATATTTCGACTAAAGAGGCGGAACGCTTGTTGTTACGTACTCGTGGTTCATATTATGAACATGGCGACAAGCCGAGTTGTTTACTGGCACATCAGCTACGGCGACAGGCTACTTCCCGTCTCATACCTAGTACTAAAAACACTTATAATATCGTCACTACAGATCCCATGGAAATTAATGCTACTTTTAAATCGTTTTACTCTTCACTTTATAAGTCCGAATTTCCTGCAGACAATACTAAAGTGAATGCATTTCTTCAAAATCTTTGTAACCCTGTTATTGATACTGCCATGCAACTGGACTCCCCACTCTCTCTTGAAGAAATTTTAAATTCAGTTAAAACTATGCAATCTAACAAAGCCCCTGGCCCGGACGGGTTTCCAATTGAATTTTTTAAAACGTTTATTGTAAAATTAGCTCCATTGCTTTTATCTGTGTTCAACGAATCCTTGGAATGTGGGTCTTTGCCTCCAACTCTGACACAAGCCACGATAGCTCTCCTTCTTAAGGAGGGTAAGGATCCAACCTCCTGTGGTTCTTATAGACCGCTGTCTCTGCTTAATGCAGATGTAAAGGTGTTGGCAAAAGTAATGGCATCTCGTTTAGAGAATGTACTCCCTTATATCTGAAGAGCAGAACGGTTTTATAATGGGACGTTAATTGTTTTTCAATACCCGTACACTCTTTAATATAATTTATTCAAACCATTCGTCTGTGTTCCCTGAGATTGTGATTTCTTTAGATGCTGAAAAAGCATTTGATAGGGTTGAGTGGGAGTATTTGTTTGCAGTCTTGAGGAGGTTCGGATTCGGGGATAAGTTTATTTCTTGGATTAGCCTCCTTTACTCATCCCCTAAAGCCAGGGTTCAGACAAACGAAATTTATACGGATTATTTTGCTCTCGGACATGAGTGTCGCCAAAGTTGTCCTTTATCCTCTCTGCTTTTTTCTGTCGCTATCGAGCCTCTGTCTATCGTATTAAGATCTTCTCCCTTGTTTAAAGGAATAGTTCGATACAGTGTAGAATACAAATTGTCGCTATATGCTGATTTGTTATTGTATGTAACCGATCCTATTGCCTCTATGCCAGCTGTCTTGGGTGTTCTGGAGTCCTTCGTGTTGTCTCTGGTTATAAATTAAATTTAGATAAAAGCGACTGTTTTCCCGTCAATACTGCAGCATTTTCTTTCCAACAGTCAGATCTACCTTTTCGATGTAGTCAGTCAGGGCTTAAATACCTAGGTATCAACGTGACACGTTCTTTATCTAATCTTTTATTAGCTAATTTCACTCCCATTATCTCGAAGGTTAAATCCAACATTCAGAGTTGGGGTAACCTCCCCCTTTCTCTAATTGGCAGGATCAATGTCGTCAAAATGAATATATTACCGAAGTTTCTTTTCTTGTTCCAGCAAGTTCCTCTTTTTCTGCCAAAATCATTCTTCGATTCATTGGATAATTAGTACTTTTATTTGGGGCGGGAAGCCACCAAGGGTTAGTAAATCTTTATTGCAGAATGTAGACTTAGTGGAGGACTTGCATTACCCAATTTTCAATTCTATTACTGGGCTGCGCACGTTCATAAACTTTGCTACTGGGTTAAATCTCCTGGATCTTCTTGGTCTAAATTGGAAATATCTTCTTGTAGGGAATCCTCTTTACCTGCTTTACTTTATTCCTCTCTACCGACAAAACCCTCCCTATATACTGATAATCAAGTTGTCCTTAACACACTTAAGATTTGGTATCAATTTAGACGGCGCTTTAAATTTGTAGGTGCATCCTCTTTGGGTCCTTTAGACAACAACCACCTATTCCCTCCATCGTGTTTGGACTCTACATTTTCAGTGTGGTATGACAAGGGCATTAAAACAAGTTAGAAATCTGTATGCAGATGGTGTCTTTGATAGCTTTGCCAATCTGTCATCTACGTATGACCTCCCTGTGACGCATCTCTTTCGTTATTTTCAAATTCGGAATTTCGTTTCTAGATGTTTTCCTAATTTCCCCTCTGCGCCTCCTGAACAGGCTTGGGAAAGCTTGTTTCCAAACAATCCACATCAGAGAGGAATGATTTCTAGGATTTATGATTTTATTCTGGCGCTAGGTAGTGAGGCGAGCACCAAAATTAAGAGTTAGGAGTACAGATAAGTGAGGAGTGTTGGGAACATGCTATAGGGAGGGTACAGTCTACCACTTCTTGTGCTCGTCTTGGACTTATACAGTTCAAAGTTTTACACAGAGTACATCTGTCCAAGTCGAGACTTTCTGTAATATATCCAGGAAGTACCTTCCAGGAAGAAGCCCTAAGCGGCCATGCATTATTCCTTTTTTCTGTTGTTTTCTCGTGATCTCGAATTAATTTTCCTGTGTACCGGACAGCCATCATCCCGAAGTCAATAGGGTTTTTGAATCGTTTTTTTGGTTAAATGCCTGAAATAAGGTCTGCAGTTAACACAAGCTCAAGATATTGTTCACGTTTTATACTACGCCATAAAATACATCAGTAATACCCCACTCAGGATTTTTTTAAAAGCTTTTACGTGTCTTGAAAAAGACAGTTTATAGCCTAACATTAGCTTATGTTTATTAGATTATAGACTAAAACAGCTTTTGTTATGTCATGATCACGAGAAAATTAAATCGAGATCACGAGAAAACAACAGGGGGGAAAAAGTATAATGCATGGCCGCTTAGGGCTTCCATAATGGATCCCTACTAGTGTATTAAAAACACCCTGGACACTCTAATGATGATGATAATGAACCAAACAAACTCTAAACCATTTACTTGTAGATTATAAAATCATAATATCATATGTGAATTAATGTGAATTATTATCAGAGCTTCACACAATAAAAAAAAGTAATATTTTAACTTTAATATTTATATTTAAAATCACAATTCCGTATTGTCTAAGCTCCCCTACCATTAATAAAACAAAATACCCAACACACAACACATTCCTGGAGGTGAAGGGAAAATGTCTACATCATATTCTAAGGAAGCATGGTTGACCATTTTGTTAAATTTTTTTTTTTTAATGACATAGATGGTAAACTGGTACATGTAATTTCTCCTCAATGACACATTTAAAACATCGTTTATTTGTAGCATACCTCTTTATTAAGGATCACAATAAAATAAATTTTTTTAAAAAAGGTAGGGAAACATAGAGTAGATGGGACACCTGTGGCTCAGGTGGTAGAGCGGGTTGTCCACTAATCATAGGGTTGGCGGTTCGATTCCCGGCCCACATGACTCCACATACCGAAGTGTCCTTGGGCAAGACACTTAACCCCAAGTTGCCGCTGATGGCAGGGTAGCGCCTTGCATGACAGCTCTGCTACCATTGGTGTGTGTGTGTGTGTGAGAGAGAGAGAATGGGTGAATGACAGTGTAAAGCACTTTGGATAAAAGAGCTATATAAGTGCAGACCATTTGCCTCTTTATTAAGGATCACAATAAAAAAATTTAAAAAAAGACAAAACACTAAGACTAAATAACACTTCACAATACATTTCTTGTAATAGCAGAACACCACGATGGTCCCAATTAACCCAAATTCATTGACCTGGTTACTAAGAACCAGTTTTACAAAAATAAAGCCAAAATTTTTTAACTTTACATGATTTTACAGTACAATTAAATTGTTTATTTCGGAGTTAATAGTCTTCAAAACGAGTCCTTTGCAATACAGTTTAGTGGAAAATCATTTCTTTGATTAACAAAGAAAACATGATAGGCTGTCATAGCTTCTTTATTTTCTTTTCATTTTAAGTATAAAATCTAACAAATCTTCTGCAGCATCCTTTTAAATATAGATAGGACTGAACATGTAAAATTTCATGAATACAGGTTCTGGAACCTGAGATTGTTTTGTTTAGGAAAAAAGAAAGCTTTTGAGGGAAGTGGTTTTAAAAATACAATGTGGTTTAATGGGCTTCCATTCTAGCTAGTGTGGTTTAGATATAATTGTGCGACGTGGGCACAGCTTAAAGGTCTCCTCAAAGTTGCAGATGATGCAGTAAATCCGAGGGGAGAAAAACACTGAAATAAAGACTTTTCTGAAGAATAAACAGATAAAACTAAAGAATAATAATTACCACAATTGTATAGATCTATAAAAATGATTCATTTACCATATAACTAAAATTTTTGCATGTCCTCAAAACTGCAAGTATGTTTGAAGTGACCCTAATGAAAATAATGAAACCGTGCTAAAGATAATGTTTTTTTTTTTTTTCCTCCACCTTTCAATTTGAGCGAATACAGCCAAATAATGCTATCAGTGATGAAAATTTATTAGGGGATTTGTCTGTTCACTATCTCTTCCCTTTTTCTTTACTCACCTTCATACAGCAGCACTGCATGTAGATTCTGACCTATCCTCTCTAGCTTACAACCATGGTCTGAGCAGCAATTTTCCTGTCCTCCAAAGCAGTGATAGAAGAAAATAAGAAGAGAAATAAATGGAGTCCAAGTTTAATCTCTGGTTAATGTAAGAAAGTATTCTATTTTTATGTTCATATTTCTGTGCAGTTTACAGCACAGAAGGAAGTAGAAAAGAGCAAGTCTGCTAAAAGATTAAAGAGGACCTCAGACAAAATATTTTTCACTGATATACTGAAGTGAGAATAAAATTCAAACAGTATCAGACCAACATACACATTTTTATTTAACAGTCTTTTCTATACAAGTGCAAATATATAGTTTGGCTTTCATATCGGATAAGAAATAATGACTGGTGTCAACGCCGGGATCCCATTGCTTGCACCAAAAATTCCTGAAATTGGAAAGAAGAAAAATACATTCTTTACATATTCAGATTATGCTCACAGAAAATCAATACGTTTACATGGACAACAATAGTCCTATAATAACCCGATTAATACAATACTCTGATTAAGAAACTAGCGTGTAAACAGTGATTATTGATGACGTTAATCCGATTAAAGTCATACTCGAAGTGAACACAAGTCGAATTAAGACGTGTGGAGTATTCCTGTTTTAGTCGCATTATCAACGTGCATTACAAACATGTGCACACCTTACTCACACTATTAATGTCGTGTGGAGTTTTCACATCATTTTTCGACAGGTCACATACACACACAGCAGTGTTCAACCATTTGATGGCAAACAAAAGAGAGCACGGCTGTGTCAGAAACTGCGTACTTACCTGCTATATAGAAATACATGTATTTCGGCTACTATATAGTACAGCAGGGGTGTCAAACTCATTTTAGTTCAGGGGCCACATACAGCCTAATTAGATGTCAAGTGGGCCAGGCCAGTAAAATCATAGCATAATTATCTATAAATAATAATAAGTCCATGTTCTTTGCTTTCGTGCAAAGAAGTACAAGCACATCAGGAAAATCTTCATATTTAATGAAATATCCTTTTACAAAACATATCATGAACAACCTCAAATTTCTTAAGACAAACATGTGCAATTTGCTTCCGATTTTCATATACATGTGTGCATTACAACTGGTCACAGTGTTTGTACAAATGCAAAAAACTAAGTCACAGGTATTTGGAAGTGAAAAATATAGTATTGCACTTTAAAATTTATGGCATTGCATGAACAATCGGATTCCACCAAACCAAACTCTTGCAGTGAAGCTGTTGACTAACATTAAATTGCACGTTTTTTAACTATTACCCATTCATCTCTGTGAATAAATAGGAAGCGGTCCATTTTTCTTGGAAAACTCTACACTCTGTATCCACTTTTCTACTTTTTGACAAAGACATTTTGGCTAATGAGGGTGTGGGGGCACGTAGAAAATAGGGTAGACTACACCGTAATAACAAACAGCAGAAGGCGCACTGCTGCCATCTGCTGTTCGGTCTCAGAGTTGTGCTGCGTCTTCTACTCTGAGTAAAACAGTGCGCCCCTAGCGGATAATTTAGGAATAGCATGTCTTTTATGCATTTTTCACTTAGAAAATTCATCCCGCGGGCCGGATTGAACCCCCTAGCGGGCCGGGTTTGGCCTGCGTGCCGTACGTCTGACACCCCTGATATAGTAGGTAAGTACGCGGTTTGGGACGCAGCCCACGGCTTCAAGCAGTTGTCTATTTGCACGTATAGCATGACAAATAATTTAATGCACTTGAAGCTTCCGTGAAATAAAAAATGAAACACCCAAAACTGAATACGGTTCCATAACAAATATGAACTGTATGTCGATACGTGAAATTCTGTAGGGAACGTCGGACAGCGTGACATAATGACGTGTGCAGTTAATCAATCTATGTTCTATAACATGTAAAACGGGAACATGATAGGAATATTCTAAAAGCAACTCATGTAAACACCTTAATCACAATATTATACATCTTATTCAGTCAATAATTAGATTACTACTGTCCATCAAACGTAGTCACTGTTATAATACAGAAAGTCTGTTCACTACAGCATGTCAATGTTATGAATTTAGGAAGATTTTACATACACCCAAATACATTCTTCCAGTGTGAGTTATGTTCACTCCCATATTAAACTCTCCCAGTAGTTTAATCCTAAATCACACAATCCCTCATGTGTGATGCACATGAAGCCAGTGATGGTGTTTTAAACACTACTTTGTTGTTTTTCATTACCTTAATGGGGTCAGAACAAACAGGGCTTGCTGTGCTCCTTTCTCCCGCTTTCAGCTCGCTGTATCTCACATATTCCTGAGCAAGAAAAATGGCCTCTTCCTTCCTATTAGTACAGAAACCAAAAAACAATGTGATAAGCCAGAATAAACCACAACAGGGCATGCTGTTATAGGAAAATAATCAACATGGTAGATGTGATGTGACCCAACACGAAGCAAAGTTCTAACAATCAAAGTCGTGTGCACATTCCAGGTCTCTTACTCACAAGATCTTCATACCAAACACCCTTTCAACATCGTTTGTCTTTTCTCTTCCACACCTAATAATCATACTATCAGGTGTCACCCAGAAAGGGTTTCCTTTTTGAGTCGGCTTCCTCTAAAGGTTTCTTTGTTAGTTTCGTGTTGTTCCAGGGAGTTTCCTTTGTCACGGTCACCTCTGCTTTGTTAATTAGGGATTTAATTCTACATCTGAATTTCTGTAAAGCTGCTTTCTAGCAATGTCTTTTGTTAGAAGTGATGTATAGAAATGAAACCAAAGTGAATTGAATGTTAAATTATCATGAAATAGAATATCATGTTATTGATATTCTACTGACTGTTGTAAACTCAGATGCATGATGCAAAATTTGAGACATTTATAAACATTTATAAAAGTTTTTTGTGAAATGAAAACATGTTGGTGCTCATAAAATATGGTGTTTCTCAAAAAGTAGTGTGATTACTTGCTTTTAAATGAGCTATCATTTAAGCAGTCTGGAACAAAGTCTAACTCAAAAACTGTGAGGTCAGCATGAAAACTGAGATTTAGGAGCGACTTGCCTGTTCTGATTGTTCAGGTAGTTAACCATGTCCTCCACCTGATCAGACCGAGCCTTTAACACCAAATGCTTCGTGAGGAGCCGAAAGTGCTCGCTCGCCATCAAGCACTGGTAGCGACCATTTTTAAAAAGGAACGTCAGCACAGTGTCCCTGATCTGCAAACAATGACAAAGTGGTCAGGAAGACCACCAATAATGAGATAACAACAGGGGAAACACACATTTCTGTAAAAAAAAAAGCAGACTGAGAAACCTGAGAAGGAAAGCCTGCTAGTTCTCCCGTGATCATACTTCCCACCAGCTGATCCAGGATGACCGTCGGATTACAGGACAGCAGTAAGGTCTGATTCAGAAATTAGAAAACAATGGACATTAAGTTTCCCTGCATTTCAATTTTAAAGTGTTAATTCACTGTACATTTGTATACAAGTGTGTGTATGTGTTTAGCCTTTACATCATCATGCTCACTTACTAATTACCTATCCAAATTCAATTTGACTAAGGATTAAAACACTTTGGGATGTGCTGTTATAGGATAATATTCAACGACAGGGAGTTGTGATGCAGCCCAATGTGAGAGAGTTACTGTTATCATGTTGATTATTTTTTTTATAATAACAGAATGTCCTGTACTATTTTATTCCTCTTATTCCACAGCAATTTTCCAACTACACATAAAATGTATTTGTTAATAGTTGTTTAATGTTGTGGAGCATCCACAAAACAGGTAAGTTTCTTATAACTTCCATTACAACAGATAAACAGAAGTTAAAGCAGCCATGATACATCACTCACTCCCCATCCTCAAAATAGTTCTCTCTCGAAGTTTATAAAACAAAACAAAAAAAGCATTTTTGTCATGTTACCGAAAAAGTCACACCTGTCCTGAAGACCCATGTCTGAAAACTTAATTATAGCTTCGCCCGGGTATTACAAAGCAGTGACACTGGAGACTCTTTCCAAAAAAGCTCAAATAAATGTATCCTTACAGAAAAACTCACCATATCAACAATTGTAAACATCTACTATACAAGTCCCTGGGTTAGTTGTTACTATAGAAATGATTAATCAGTACCTTCGACTACTACACTAATACTAAAAAGGAAAGCTTTTGTGACCAATAAGCAGGGCAACATTCTGTGATGTGTAAATTCCCACAATGTTTTTGAGACACACGATGAGCTCACCTGGATTTGTTGTTCCCTCTTTTTGGAGCAGGGGATGAGTAAGAGCGTGCCGAGAGAATAGGCCATCAAGTTAAACTGGGCAAAGCGCTTGGCAATGCCAATGAGATCCAGATTCAACAGAAAAGGGCATCTGATCACAAAAACACAAGCAAACACCATTACAGCTTGTTCATACCTAAATAACACAAATAACACCCTTAACACACAAATGAATAAAGATTTGGGATTCACATTCCATAAAAATGTAGTTATTACAACTAAGAAGGAAGCACAAACATATTATAGAAAGCCGCTTTGTTTACTGCATCGTTGTGTAGAAAGAAAACCTACTTTAGCAGAAGAACAAATGTCTTATAGAGAGTAGCTTGTTGATGTGGACTCAGAGGAAGAGATGCTGTAAAATATAACAAGACATTTAGTTAACACACCATAGTTATCCGCACCAAAATCTTACCAACTGTCCGTCCCATTTCAGTTTTTATATACAAGCAATTTATACAGAAAGTCATCAATTTACCAGTCATAAAAGGGGCTAGAATCACACTGCGCCAGGTTCTGGAGAAACTTGGAACCTGAAGAAAAATTTGACATGACTACAGTTTATAGTTTTTAAAAAATATTTTTAAATGACTTAATTTATCAGGTGTTTTTCTTAATTCATGCATACAGTGCAGTGGTGGACAAAAATGATCAATTCATTAGGTACTCCACTGGGCAAGTAAAATTATTTACGCTTTTATTTTGATCAGAGTTTTCCACATACCTGCATGTTCCTGATTGTTCTGCCTGGCATAATCTGACATGTGCAATGCAGCAGGCTGAGAGACTCAGAACCAGCAGTGCATGCAACAGTTACAGCATCCAGGTGCATCACATCACCATGAACTGCATTTTGTTTACATATAGATAATAAGTGTAAAAAAAAAAAAAAAAAAAAAAAAAAAAACTCTCTGCTTTGCAAGTCAATAGATTCTTTCTTTCTCTGGTCGTTACATTAGACAAGACACTTGTGAAGCTAGCCGACCATTCTGCACCTATGAATAAAAAAACTAATAGCCCGGACATGTAATCACCGATTTGTCCACCCCTGCAGTGTACCCGGAGTGTAGGACACTGGCAATTAAAAACACAACACACTGAAAAAAAAAAAACTATTTTATATTTGTGTATTAAAACACACTGTGACAGAAATAAGTGATTACCTCTAAAAGGCTGGGCACTGCTCGAAGAGTTTCCAGAATCTTCTGCAAGTAGTTGATCTACACAGGGACCAGGAGTTTAAATGATTAAGAAAACTGACTAACCAGCAATAAAATGAAGACTTCACTTGAACCTTCTTGCACAATATGGTTTTTATTTGATGCCTCTCAGGAAAGTGCACAGGACCAGTTAATGCCAGGAATTCACAGTTTATCACTTCGGAGTTGTTGCTCAATAACCATGTGGACATTGCTGAAGGATGTGCATATGGTCAGCTTTATTGTCTCACACAAATAAGAAAGTCCCACAAAAATTTTAAATGAGCAAATTGCTTTGAACACGTTTCAACAACCACCTCCTGTTAATTGTATCTTCAACATCAACTTTTCTTTGAGGTTTTTGAAGATAAAATTGAGTAAATCATTTTTAGCGGTCTTAAGTGACCTCCATGAAGCTGCCCCCCAGAACTTTAAAGGAAATTTAATAATATTTAATTTGTTTCTGCTACAGAGAATATTTCTTGTACTGGTAAACCACACTTTCTAGCTCATAGCAGCACAGAACTAAAAGTTAATAGAAGTAATGGTAGAACAGGCTGAAAGGGCTGGCGGAGGTCTGAAAGACATAATCTGAGATTTGGAGATTTCTGAGATACATGGAAATCCAACAAGAAGCCTTTAGAAATTTCTATTTCTCTGCATATATATGACCTAAAACATCATCAGATTTTCACACCAGTCCTAAAAGTAGATAAAGAGAACCCATTTAAACAATTGAGACAACAATATTATACTTGGTCAGTTATTTATTGAGGAAAATGATCCAATATTACATATGTGAGCGGTAAAAGTATGTGAACCTTTGCTTTCAGTATCTGGTGTGATCCCCTCGTGCAGCAATAACAGCAACTAAACGTTTACGGTAACTGTTGATCAGTCCTGCACATCGGCTTGGAGGAACTTTAGCCCATTCCTCAGTACAGAACAGCTTCAACCCTGGGATATTAGTGGGTTTCTGCTTGCTTCAGGTCCTTCCACAACATTTCTATTGGATTAAGATCAGAACTTTGAATTGGCCATTCCAAAACATTAACTTTATTCTTCTTTAACCATTCTTTGGAATGACACGTGTACTTAGGGTCACTGTCTTGCTGCATGACCTACTTTCTCTTGAGATTCAGTTCACAGACAGCTGTCCTGACATTTTTCTTTAGAAATAGCTGGTATCCTTCAGAATTCATTGTTCCATCGATGATGGAAAGCTGTCCTGGCCCAGATGCCGCAAAACAGACCCAAACCATGATACTACCATCACCATGTTTCACAGATGGTATAAGATTCCTATGCTGGAATGCAGTTGTTACGGCCCAGTCTAGGTTAGGCCGCACAGAGCAACAAGCTCGGAATTCAATGGGATTGACCTTTAAAAAAAGAGGGAGCCAGGAATAACACAGTTGTTCAAAAAAGTAGTGGTATATTGCAACACACAATATTATACATATAACTGTACAAATGAACCAAACCAGGCGTAACTTCAGGGTGGGCCAAGGCCAAGATAATAAACAAAATAATTCTATAGTTAGGTAGCTAGCTTACCTAAAAGGAAAATAAAGAAAATACAAATACTTCCCTAACTACCTAAGTCAAAAACAGAGACAAAAGGACCTTCTCCCAAAAGAAATGGCAGTCACACCCCTACTGCCAGTGAACCAAGTGCAAAATATAGACAGTGGTGAAGAGTATACACATAAACAGATGCAGGGACAACCAAACTCAATGTCAAAAACCAGGCAAGAGTCAAAACCAGAACAGCAGTCAGAATACAGAATTTGATAGCCACAAGGGCAAGCAACATGAACCAAACAATCTCCTAACAACAAATCACACACAACCACCTCCAACATCCCACACCATTCTCACTCCTCTTCCTCTTTAAATATGGTCATCAATCAGTGATGTCATCCTGGGAGGCGGGAGCAAGGCAGGCTAGGGCAGGCTGGAAACTCTGGGAGGGAGTACGGACATGCACACAAAATGTGGCACAGTACACAAAAAAAAAAATCCCATCCCAAAGATAGCGGGTTGTAACACAGTCTTGTCCTTTTTGCAAACATAACGCTTCTAATTTAAACCCAAAATTCTATTTTGGTCTCATCCATCCACAAAACATTTTTCCAATAGCCTTCTGGTTTGTCCACATGATTGTTAACAAACTGTAGAAGGACAGCAATGTTCTGTTTGGAGAGCAGTGGCTTTCTCCTTGCAATCCTACCATGCACACCTTTGTTGTTCAGTGATCTCTTGATGGTGGACTCATGAACATTAACATTAGCCAATGTGAAAGGGCCTTTAGTTGCCAAGAAGTTACCCTGGGTTCCTTGGTGACCTCGCGGACTATTACACGTCTTCCTTTTGGGGAGATCTTTATTGGACCCTACTCCAGGGGAGGGTAACAATGGTCATGAATTTCCTCCATTTGTACACAATCTGTCTGACTGTGGATTGGTGGAGTCCAAACTCTTTAGAGACGGTTTTGTAACCTTTTCCAGACTGATCAGCATCAACAACCCTTTTTCTGAGATCCTCAGAAATCTCCTTTTTTCGTGCCATGATACACTTCCACAAACATGTTGTGAAGATCAGACTTAGAGATCTCTGTTCTTTAAATAAAACAGGGTGCTCACTCACACCTGATCACTCACCCTCAAATTAACTGCTAAGCCTAAATGTTCACATACTTTTGCCACTCACAGATATGTAATATTGGATCATTTTCGTTAATAAATAAATGACCAAGTATAACATTGTTGTCTCATTTATTTAAATGGGTTCTCTTTATCTACTTTAGGACTTGTGTGAAAATCAGATGATGCTTTAAGGTCATATTTATGCAGATATAAAGAAAAGCCCGTTCGCTGTACACATATTACCAGTATCCAGCGTTTTTCAAAATAAAATCTTATCGCTTGATAGTAGTAAACTCTGTAAACAAAGTTGGCATACCATATTAAACACCAGTAGTTTCTGCAACACACCGCTCCATAGCTGTGTATCGTACACCTCATACTCCAAACACAAATCTGCTACTAGACGCACAGCCTACACACACATACAGTAAAGACATTGTTTGATTATAAAATTATGTTATTATTATTATAGACTTCAAGAGAGACAATAGAGAAGCCCTTGCAATTAGTCTTTTTCCCTGAATCTGTACTAAAATATGATGGGAAGAAAATGAGGCATCTCTACCTGAGGTTCGTTGTTGTGGTTCTTCCATAAGCCCTTAATCATTCCCTCTTTAGGGCTACTGAGAAACCTTTCCAGACTGTAGGGAATGTTGAGGGCCTCCAGTTGAGAGAGGTAGACGTAGCACTTCAAGTAATACCTGTGACGGAAGAAATCACAGCATTTGGCAGGAGGGAAAATTTTAAGACCTGCAAAAACATTTTGGATAACAAATACTGACACAGATCAGGCAATCTAACATTTAAAGGGTGTTTAAAGGAACATTCTGTTTTTACAGAAATTATTTTGGCACGATAAATGTCTGTTAGCTACACTCATCTTATAGCTCCACTGTGAAACTGAAGACGTAAACTTTGCATATTGACTGGGCTAAATGGAAAACGTTGCTCTTTTAACAAAGTTAAACCCTTATTAAGCTTGTTCAACTATTTTTTTTTTTAATGCAGAAATTAATGCATTTAAGAAATTGTCTAAGACATCATTTACAGAACATAAGACGTTCCTCAGTTTCAAAAATCTTTGCACATACTTGACTTTATCTCTGGGTGTGTGAGACAGAGCCTCCAGTGTGGCCGAGTCTACAAGGTGAATGAGGCAGAGCAGCGCACGGCTGCGGTGCTCAAAGGTCAGTCTGAGACCGGATCCTCCTAACAGCTGAGAAAAGAACACAAAAAACAACAACCAAAAAAAAAAAGGGACTAATGTACTCATTCTAAAACATTATCGTTTCTATTGTAATAACTTATACAGGGAATTCTAAAAGTAGTCTACTGATTATTCAGACTAGTTTCTGCAGCCCTAAACATGAGTCATATGAAATGTCAGACAGATAAAAAAAGTTTAGTATTAATTTAATAAATCATTGTGTTTTTTGTTTTTCTTTAAAAAAGTTAAGAGTTAGGTTAGGTATTACACACCAGTGAAATGTGTCAAGTCTGATACGTAGCGCTTAGTTTTCCAGATATGCTTTCCTTTTATGGGATGAGTCGTATGGGATGAGTCATATGAATGAATACTGAAGTTCATTCATCCAGTAAATGAAAGGTTCGCTTACAAATTAACATGACGATAAACTGCTGTCCATCAGAAATTTTAGGAGGCAGGTATCCATGTATATGGGCTTGGATGGAAGGTAGGGTGAAGGAGTTAAAAGTAATAATAATTACTGGTACTGTAGGTACCTATAGGTACTGTACATCTAAACTTTAGAGCTTCGATTTTACCCACTGGCCCTTTAATTTATATTAATACTGTATAAAATTGGAAGAAATCATATTCATGCTGAAGCTACAGGCATATAATTTACCCATGTCTCTGCACTCAGGATGGGACTGAGCAGACGTGCCCTCATATCCATGGGGTGCATCTGCAGCAAATAAACCACTCTGTAAAACAGAAGAAAAAAAATTGTGGCATATAAAAAACTTTTTTTTGATGGGAAAAAGAGCTGTGAAGTATAATGGAGGAGTTTTTAGTTCACCTCATGAGATCAGGATCCTCAGTAAGATCAGTCACAGAGTCCTGGTACTGGATGTCCTGTAGTGATATAAACACGGTTATTAATAATCACTCAATAATCTGTGCCAGTATGTTTTTTTTAAAGCTTATTAGTTGCTTTGTTTGATAAGATGCATTGAGAATTATTCTGCAGTTTTTAGTCAGCATTTAAAGTTCCTGCACATGTTTGAAAACCTTTTACCTTGCCATTTGTCTGCCCCGTTTTGCAAAGCCACTTCTCAAGAAGGATATTACGGATCTTTAGAAGGTCAACACCGTTAATGGATGAGATCTCTTTGGCCACTGCGTGAATGTCTGGTCAGGCGAACAAAAGTGGCACAGAAAACATGTGATGAGTAAATGCTGTTGTTAAAAAACTGTTTTAAACAGCCTTTTGTTATACATCCTAGGGCCAGGGGTCGACCGATAGTGGATTTTACTGATACCGATAACTAAGTCGGGCAGAAGTTTTTTAAAACTGATACTGAAAGAAAACAACACTCAAAGTAAAATATTCCTGAACTGATCACATGGTACTGACTGTACCATGAAAATGTACTGCACTTTTTAAAATGAAATAAATATATAAATATTAATATATATTAACTATTAATAAATGTTAATTTAATGTAGCACTCCAAATAAAGAAAAATAGAGACGTCCAAAATGAATTAAAAAACACTTCAAATAACACAACAAAATTAGTTTTCATTTCTCCTCTAGAGGCTGCTCTCATGCTGCATAATGACATCGGATCCTTCTCAGTTAGTAGAGCTTTACCAAAGGGCTGCATGATTCTTAATTAGAGCTGCAACAACTAATCGATAAAATCGATAATAATCGATTATGAAAATCGTTGTCAACGAATCTCATTATCGATTAGTTGGTCTGCATGCGGGACGGGGTATATTTACTCATTACGTTACTTCTGTTCCGAAAACACGCTTCGGAGAGTAAATACTAAAGTTGTGTCCCAAATAAAGTACTCTGCACTGCATACTCTACCATGTAGTGTATGGATTTTAGAAAGGTAATATCATCTAAAATAGAACACTAGCGGTTTTTTTTACTAACCGGAAGTATAAGCCGCTTCCTAGTCAGTGATGCATGACGTCATGCGCACCTCATGCGACACTGCTAGCTTTAGCCAGATACCCAGAATCAGACAATGACTTTCTTCAGTTTACTGTTTGTCAACGTTACCTTTAATTCCCAACATGACCTCAGTCACCATCACACGGAGGCGAAATCGTCACGTGACTGAGGAAGAAAGTGTGTGACCTCCAAGTCCTCTAAGGCAGGGAAGTGTTTTATATTAAACACTACGGAGAAGATCAAACTTTATAAAGCGGAGTTTGTGTAGCACAGAAGCACGAGAGTGATGTGGTTGCAAGTTGCTTAAAAGGTTTAATTTAAGTTTATTGTCATTATATGCTGTATCAGTGTAACTTCTGTTGTTTAATATAACGGAAGTGATGTGTTAGTAATGAGGCCGCGTTTTGCTCCTCATGCAGACGCGGTGATGCACAGTGAGAGCGCAAGTAAGACCTGTAATGTCCAATTAAAACACTATGATCAAAAGTAAAACAATATGTCTAAAGGCAACAAGTATCAAAAACCATAAGGTGCAGTGAAAGGGAGGTTTTATTATTAATTTAGGAGTGGAGTTTAATTGAGTGCTTTTTGTGCTCTCACCAGGGTAGGTCTGTCCAGCAGGACTCTTCATGCGCTCCACCACTGAGCTGTGCTCAAACAGAGCCACTATGAGACGGCCAGGTAGTCCCGTGAGCTTCAGCAGCTCGGGGCTATCCAGCTGAAAAGACATGAGCACGTTCTCTGTGGCTGACCGCTGATACTGCAGCTGCAGCTTTGAGGTGAACATCTCTCCCCTTGTCCGTAGCTCCTCCTACACACACACGCACAGAGCCAGGACAGGGGAAAAAAAATTCATAAAACGGTGCATTCAATAGATCATAAAGTAAGTAGTGTCATTCATGCAGCATTAAATATATACACTGTATAGAAAATATAAAACGTCGCCTAATATTTTTGTGATATTTGTTTGCGACAAGAGCCTCACTGTAAATGCAACAGGACAGCAAAAGAAAAACCAAAGCAGTGATAGGTTATATTAAAGCGCGGAACAAAACTAAGACAAACCTGTATTCATGGAAATGACATGACTTTAAGGCTTAAAGCTAATTGGAAAAACAGTTTGGTCAATGGGAAGGAAAGACATTGTAAAATTTGTTTATAAACAACAACTAATGATTCATCTATAATAAAAAAAATTCATACATATACAGATTTATTTTATAAAGCATCTTATTCCTATGGTAACAAACCTGCAGCATATCGGACTTCAGCAATTTGTGTACGAGGTCCAAGCTGAATTTCAAAAACATGGTTTTCTCTGCACCTGTAAGCAAAGTAGCAGGGCAAATTTGTATATTTATAATAAATAATTCACGATAGTGCTTATTTGGTATAACGAGCCTAAGATTTAAAATCATTAAAAGCATACTCAAAACTAATCAGAGCTCTGATCATAAAAGTGGTCAGTGGAAATGTCTTCACACTGAGAACGTTTCAGACCTCCTGATGGAAATAGAAAACTGATGAACTCATTTTTTCTTTATTTCTTTTCCCAAATCTGATGTGGTCAAATAATAAGTTCGTTAGCTAGACCACCGGGTAAATAAAATTTCCAGCGTGCTGCTCAGTCCGATGTTTAGCGCAGAAAACTCACTGACTAGGCTAAAACGTGGTAGCTAAAGTAATTTGATAAAAGTATTGCGAGTTAGTTAGCTAGTTAAGCGCATTAAACCAGGTTAAAAAAATAAAACAAGAGTATACGATCATTATCCATTTTCACTATAGTTACAGTGCCGTGAAGTTAGGAAGCAAGTAAATGTAAGGGAGTTCTCATACGAGGGATTTCGGAGCAACTGGACCGACCTGCAGGAAGATCCTGAGAGATTTTGTGCATGGTGGCTGCAGCCAGTTCCAGGTTCTGAATGCAGAGAGCGTGTTTAAATATGTTCTGTATCACAGCGTTTGTGTCTTTGCTGGGGCCGTGACCCTGAGAGTGCTTCATCTGGTCCAGCAGCAAAGGCATCAGCTTGTTCTTGAACACATGATTCACTGTCAGGATGTAAAGCTTATCCAGGTTAACCTGCGCGAAAGGGGGTAGGGGGAAAAACAGGAACACACCTGAAGTATCATGAGAACATATACACACTGAGCTGACAGTTTATCAGGTAGCACCTATACTCATTTATTATTTTCTTAGTTACACTACTATGAGTCATAGACTGCAGCACACATTTCCGTATCAGTGTCTGTGGGGTGTGATGTTGCACGATGTGTGTTTTATTTATTTATTTTTTAAAAGATGTTCTAGAAAAGGAGCTGGATGCCTATGAATAACGTCTGTGTTAGAGATGCGTTACATTACAGATCAAATCCCACTGAAATGCCATTTGTGTAAGCAGACACGGTCTTGTTCTTATTATTCAGAACAGTAGTAAACAAGCAAAATTGATCCGAGGTTGTCGGAATGAACTAAGACGACATTTCGAACCATTAGCTATGTCTAGACTGTAATTTACACAGATTTTGTCCCCCTCTCTGATTATTGTGTTTCACCTTCATGAGTTTGGATATGAGCAGCAATGTGGGCAATGTCTCCTCGTTCAGCTCAGGTGCTGGAAAAAGACACACAGTAGAGAAAAACTGAGCAAAGGCACAAAAGATAAACAAACAAGGCACAGTCACCATTTATTTAATACAAAAGTGGGTACAAAACAATTCTAATGTAAAAGTATAAAAATGGCCATTAGGACACAGTTCAATTATGTGACTATATTGGCAGATTATTATGAATTAATGTAATTGCTTAATTCCGATCAATTTTATTTTGATTTATTCATTTTAAGGTATCTTGAAATGACAGCTGAAATGCAACGGCATGCATCCACTATGGTTTTTGAATGGAAATAAATGTCTAATTTATCACAAAAAAGGTTAAAGGACAATAATCCAAATCATAAAAATAGACTGAAAAAAACCAAAAGGAAGTAGTAATTCTGACAAGACCCTCTTGATCTCCAGACCTGATTGTCAGCGTTAGAACAGCCGCATTACCAAGAATAGGGTGAACCAAGAAGCTGCTCAGAGGACATGAAAGAGTTTCTAAAGGCAAAGAGTGGGCATATCTTTTTGAACTTTTTAACCCTTTTGACTTAGAATTAGAAGTGCATACAGTGTACCACAAGTGCAATACAGTGTACCCACTGACTTTTCAGGTACTGCACAGCTTCAAATCTTAAATGTACCTCAATATCGAGATCCAAACCACCGATAACAAACAATAATACTCACAAATAATCTTCCAGAAGCAGAGGCTAGTTTGGAGTAGAAGGTGGAAAGGCAAGCGAGTGTTGGCGAGAGGATTATACTCCAGAGAGTTCTCCAGAAGGTAGGTGCTCTCCACGTCAGTGGGAAGAGAAGTCCGCTCGTGGGACTTCAGATGCTGGAGCAATCCCATCATCTGTCGGTTATAGACACGGTGTCAAAAAAAAGCTCGGATTTTCATTTAGAGCCTAGTGTCAAGTCTAGAATAAACGAGACTAACATAAAAACTATAAAAAGGAGATTCAAGATGAACTGATCAGATTTTGTAATTGATCCAAATAGGGTCAAGGTCACAGCAAGGTCTAATGTCTGAAATAGTGCTTCTTCAATAGCTTCCTTCCTGTTTGAAGCACATTATAAGGATATTTCAGGCGTACAGATTTGGAACAGGAAGAACTAGACCTGATTTATAAACTCAAAAATTTCTGGGAAATGTATTTAGTCTGCAAAATCAGGAAATAAATAAATAAAATCAGCCCCAGCTGTACAGTGGTGCTTGAAAGTTTGCAAACCCTTTCGAATTTTCTATATACCTGCATAAATATGACTTAAACCATCATCAGGTTTTCACAAGAGTCCAAAAAGTACACAGACAACCCAATTAAACAAACGAGACAAAAATATTATACTCGTTTATTTATTAAGCGTCTTCACGTGTCAGGTGTTTGCTGCAAACTGAGTTGTTCATCAGGGGAAGGTTTGATTGAATGAGATTTTTCACCAAAAACAATCACAATCAGTATTCATAAATTCAACTGTAAATCAGATTTATTTATTTTTTTAAAACGTAAATAAAAAGTTTAAAAAAAACAAACACACTTACCTGGTTGAGCGGTAAAACGGTGGGGCTTTCATCTGCAGTCTGAATGGTTTTGAGGACCCTCTCAATTTGCTCATAGTTGTATGGACTCAGCTGCAGAAAACCACAAAAAGGCAGTGAGCAACTTATCTCATCATCACCACCACCACACTAATCAGGTAAATACATTTTTTGTTTTAGCTGTGTTTAGTTGCTTGTCTGTGACCTGCATGTTGTGACTGAGTCTGACCTTAGTGAGTGCTGTGTGCAGACTGACGACCAGGTCTGCAGTGGAGCTTAGTCGAGGAACAATTCGTAGGACGTTTTCCAATACATCCTCGTGCCCTACTTCTGCATCTTCGTCCCCTTCAGCCAGCCCTGAATCTCTGGCACCGACTTCATAGTGCTTATTATCTGCTTTCTCCTGCAGCAGCAGCGTGGTGATGTAAAGATTAAGCGCAGAGTCACTGTCCAGCCCGAACGTTCTGCAGAACACACAGACCAAAACTAATCTAGAATGTAGGAGCTCAGTGAGTAAAAGGTGTACTATTGGGACCAGAAGGCTGTTGCTAAAATAGGCATTTAATAGAAGTGATTTAATGTCTTTGGGCTTCTTTTAGGGCAAATCAATGTTAATATCAATCCTACAAAACGTTGGCCAGGCTTTTCATTTCTAAAACATTGGCTTCAACAAGATTTAATAAAGTAGATTTTGGTTTGTTCATGAGTAGCTGAAGTGGGAAAAAGTTCAGGTTAATTTATTTTGATTGTACCAGGTTTTATCTTCAATATTGTGAATGCAATCTTCAGCCAGTGACGGTTGTCCCAAAATTTCCATTCAATTTGAACAGTAGACATGCCACAAAGCAGCTTTACAGAAATATAAATGTAGATTTAGATCCTCAATGAGCCAGAGTGACCGTAGCATGGATTATAAATTATTACTCATATTACTAAAATCAAACCATTTGATTTTTATTGGGGTTTTTTTTTATTTTTTATTTATTTATTTTTTTATTTTTTAAAGTGTGTTACTAGGATGATCAGTATGAGTATATTGTGAATAAGACTCCTGGGATGAGCACAAGACACGGGTCTTTAGATTTCCGCTGTAGAACTGCTGCAGTAATTATATAGTAACCAGGAAAGGTGTACAGTTGATGTGTCTATATGGTCAACTGTCCAGAGAATATGTTAAATTGCAGGGTAACTCACCTACAGTAATCTTGTAAGATCTCGGCAGTCATGTTTCTGTTCTTTACAAGTACAGGAATCAGATTCCTCTTGCTCTCTGAACACTGTCTAAACACAGACTGAATGGAAACCTGGGAAAAGAATAAAGCAGGACATGGACATATTTTCATTCTTAGTAGCCAGATTAAAAAATAATAAAAATTAAAAAACAATTAGACACTGAGTTTGAAAACAAACCAAAAAAAAAAAACTAACCCCAAATTTTCCAAGCTTAATACCCCACTCTGCATCTGTGATGACAGACAGGAAGTTCTTCTTCTCTTGCTGGTCATTATAAAGCAAGCAGAAATGGGCTCCAACCATTGCCACAGCCTGAGGAGGACAATTCAGACATCAAAATAAAAAAAAATTGCAAGGTTCTGCAACAAAAGTTTTGTCCAGAATGTATGTATGTATATAAAAATACACCATTTTGGAGTCTGAGAACATAGTGGAGAATATCTAGTCAACTTATACAAACTCATTATGAACTGCAACAGATCCCAGGTCCAAACCCTGGTGCAGTATAAAATGTGTCTTTAGGCCAACGGTTTGGACACAGAGGGAATTATCTTACCATGATTTTGTCATAGTTTTGCCAAGCATTAGTTATTATTTTCCACAGAATGTCCAGAACGTCAGATTTGCCCAGAACTGTGCAAAGACCGATGGCCAGGTCACAGTCCACCACCCGCCAGTTCAGGACCTATAATACATAAAATAATGTTCATATTGAAAATAAAATAAAAATAAATAAATAAATAAATGTTTACATTTCTAAAATAGTCCATGGTCAAATTTCTCTAATCAAAAAGGGTTAACTGTTTTTGATGCATTTATTTAACCCCTTGGTTAAATAGATTATTTACTGAAGGATTGTTTTGACAGTTTAATCTTATTCCCAAACTGAATATTAATATTGTTTGAATATTAAGAATTCATATGCTCACCTTCTGTAATAAAGACACCACAACCATGTTGATAGAAGAGAGAGCAGTCTTCTCGATTGCCTCAAGAGTCTGCTTATCTCGTAATAACCGACTGTTGGTATGAAGCTGGGGGGGGGAGGGGGGGGGCGCTTTAATATATAGACTCTAAAGCCTCGTGAAGCAAATAATGTAGTCTTATTATTACGCTGATGAATTAGAAACATCGTAATGCAAGTGTTAATATTTATCCTGGGGGTATGAATGACCATTTTACACTCCTAAAAGAAAGCTTTTTCGAGTACGATAAGTCGCGTTCCAGTGAATTAGATTTATAAAAGATCGCACCTTCCTGCTCAAACTGAGGTCCATGTTGTTGGAGACAAAGTGCTGTAAAATGCTGCCGTATGACTCCAGCAGCAGCCTTAGGGCCAGCTCTAGCTGACTGCACTCCTGCAGACTCTGCAGCATGGTGGCCACGGGGCCCAGCAACGGCCGAACGTAGTCGGTGTCTGTAAAACATTGAATCAGCGAACTGAAGGAAATAAAGGGTGTGTGGAACTCTGCTGGAGGAAAACAGCCCAGGATAAGTTCCTGTCTTGTGTTCTCACCAAAGTATAGGAACCAAAATTATTATGTGGAATAATGTAGTAGTGGCGTAAGTCTGTACAGGATTTCACAGGTTTTGTTTGTTGTTTTTTTTTTTATTATTATTGTTGCAGACAAAAATGTTTGATTTTGCTGCGTCTTTTGCACTTTTTTTTTTAAATTGGTGAAACTGCAAGTGCACAAAATTGTTTTGCACAGACTCCCGTAGTGATGTTTGACCTTTTACTGAGACCTGTACTCATCTTCGATGCACATGAATCAAAGGAGGCTGTGATTTTGAAAAAAATGCAAGCTCCTCCCGAAGTTATTGGAGAGTTTCCTCGATTTTGCAGTTAATTTCTGTGATGATTGCAAAAATCGCTAAATCCTAGAGGGACTGATAAGTCAGTAATTAAATCTTGTTTATATCTGAGAGGGAACAGCATGACTGGCTTCTAGTGACATACAGATGGGTAACATTTATAAAGCAATCTTAATAAAGATATATTTCATTTGGCATGAAATATATAAATCACCTTCCTGAAGAGCACAATACGACAAGCACGAGCAGCCCAGGGGATAAAACGGTGAATCTAGAAAGCAACAAAAAACAGAAATGACAATATTTCAGTCTGTATACAATAATCCACAATAGTTTAGTCATACGTATTTGTACAACTGAGATCGGCATTGATTTTATACAGAGGCGGCGTGCAGGTACCCGCGAGAGGCAGGAGACTGGCAGTGATTTTATACTGCACTGGGAGCACTGAGACCGGGTCCAGCACAATGCAGTCCTCGTTAAACATGTCCTGAACACTGGTCTCTGTGTAGGCGTCGTCCTCCTCACTCGGTACCGCATCCTTTAGGTACAGTCCAAAATAAAGTGCGTGCTAAAGAACAGATTAATAAACATACAGACATAAAACACAAACACGTGGTAGAAGCCAGAACTGTACCTTTACAACAAAACCGTAGTCGTCGATCTGACATTGACGGTACACGTCAGCGGCATCTCTGGTGCTTTTGCACAGTTCCACACAGTCGAGCAGCAGATCTACAGAAGAATATGAAAACATTTCTACTTGATTGATAAAAATGCATTTCTGAGTAAAAATGAAGGTATAGGTACCGGCATGGCAGATGGTGATGGCCTGACAGGCCAGCTTGTGGATGAGAGCTGGGAGATTTACTCTTTCGGGCAGCACCATGGGGACATTGTCCTCCAGCATCTGACAGAGACGCCGTGCTGTGCTGAAAAGCACTCGACCTGTGCTCGAGTTGGGATGGTGCTGGTAGAGTTCACTGAAAAAAGGGAGGCGGTGGGGGAGGGGGGGGTGTAGCTGTTAAAACTTCTTAATCTTCCGGGTCACTTAAGTCAAAGGCAAGTGGACATGTACATGACTACACATTTATGCAAGAAGCTACAACACGGTTTCAAAAGATTCCATGGTTTATATAATAATCTTGAGGAATTATGTATACAGGCTACAAGCCCTTCAAAGAGCTCACTTGATAAACAAACCTTACATTAACAATTTTGGAACAGTCCTTCATGGGACGGGCTGGCAAAGGCTGCATTCCTCATTTAAATAAATTTTTTAAAAAAAGGCACTTTCACACTTTTCATTGGCCGGAAATACAGCGATGAAAAAAGGGAAAACAAATGTTTCCTGATGCGACAAAATAAAATATTAGACAAATATATTTTTAAAAAAACATTTGTATAATCACATCCGGCGTTTATTTTCGTTTTTGTTCAACTATACTGAATGATGATTTCGTGCATTGTGGCTCAGTTTACCAGTTCACAGCTACAAAAAATGTATTTAAAAAAAAAAAAAAAAAAAAAACCCAAAATGCACATATTTGTTCACATCAAGCAGCCAAGTTGATTCAGAATCAAATAGAAATGGAGTTTATTTGGAAGTGGACCGACTCCGCTCACTCAGAAACTCTTGGTAAGATTACTGTGCTCGTACCCGTACTAATGAATTGCACCGTGGGGGAAAAACACACCAGGTTCCGTTCAAACGGACTAAACGTTGCGAAAACACCTGTAGTGTCTCACTGTTAGTACCTGAGGATTTTAAGGGCTTTCTCTACATTCCCAGCTTCTAAAGCTCGATCTGCCAGGTCTGCCCACAGCTCCTGCTCAGTCCTCTCAAGGTGTCGGGCCAGACGATGAAGTCCAGCCTCAGTGGACAGCGTTCTAGTTTTACCATCAGGGTCATTAACCACTGCTGCTTTGGCCTTGGTCTCTGGCTCTTTAGAGTTCGATTTGTCCAAGTGCTTCTTCCTCGAATGATGCCACGCTCGTGTGTTCTCGTACGCGGTGATGAGCTGCTGACTGAACTGCCTCCTCACTGCTGGATCTTCATACTCCTCGGGTGTCAAGAAGATGTCAAAGTCCTCCTGAGGTGCATGCATGAGGAATTTTTTTTTTTTGCATTCATATTTCAAATACTGAAAAGTCAAATCTACTTGAGATGATGAAGTACCTGCAAGTGAGCAATGGCTGTGAACATTTTCAAGTTGTTCTCACAATCCATTCTCTTCAAGGCATCGTCTGTGAGAAAGTAAAAAAAAATGGCTTTGAACATATTAACTTGTATCAAGTGAATTTAAAGAGGTTATAAGTAATTTCTTTATTAGTACATTTATAATATAAAAAAACAAAAACAAATATGCCCAAGTCCTGGAGAGAACCATCACCTCTCTGAATGCGCTGCAGATACTTCAGTGCATCTACCATTGTCTGGGCAACCTGCATCTGTAGTTTCCTAAGCTGCAAAGGAAAAGCAGCTTTAACTAAACTGCACAAAAATAACTACAAGCCTTGTACAAGCCAATCAGATACAACCTCAGTGAACGGCTCCTTGTTTTGCAGTTGGAGTCTCGCCCAGCACACCAGTCGTTCAATTACGAGTTCTGCCTCAGCAGGTGGCAGCTTTTTCAGCCTGGATATACACCTGTCCCTCTGCAAATATAATAAGACTTACGTATTAAAAAATCTTCCTAGATATATACGACTAGAGATCGACCGATACGGATTTTTTTTTTAACCGATACAGAGTATCTGCATGTTTATGCGCCCGATATCCGATATTCAGAACTGATATTTATTTACTTCCGTTTTTGACACAATGACCACTGAGCTGAACAAACTGTTTTATTTAGAACAATTTTGTCAATTTCACTTCCTCCTCACATACAAAATAAAACAACTCTTATTTATACACCAATAAAATAGTGGGGTCTGAAAGAGTGCAAAAAATAAAGTGCACTGTTACTAAAGTGTCTTTTTTTATTTAAATAAAAGCTTTGATGAGGTACGTAAACAAGTAAAACAAATAAAGCACATAAAAAATAGTTCTAACAAATCTAAAAATAAAAAATAAAAACACCACATGCAGTGCTGCAATGGTGGTCCTGCACACAAAACACCCACAAGACGGCGCTGTTTATCAGTGGATCCGATATTATAAAACCGATACGATTACGAAAAAAATTGCTTAAATATCAGGGGAAATATCGGTAGAACCAATTAAATCGGTCGATCTCTACAGCGCCCTCCACTAATATTGGCACTCTTGGTAAATATGAACAAAGAACGCTGTAAAAATTTGCCTTTATTGTTTAACCTTTTGATCTTTTATAAAATAAATTCACAAAAACACTCAGCTTTTGTTCACCCCATAATGTTGGGTTTCACTTCTAATCTGATGCAGGCTCGGATTGGCTAATCGGGAGCACCGGGAGAATTCCCAGTTGGCCGGTCTGTTTTTTGGGCCGCGAGGGCCGGTGTTGTCACGGCACTGGGTTGAAATATGGATAATGTTCCTAGGCTGACTGCACCATTTTACCACAGCCCCACTCTTTTTATTTATTATTTTACCGCAGCCCACTCGAAGAGTGCAGCCTGCAGTTTAATGATGACGTAATTATCTTTTGACTCCCCCGACAGCGGCACCTTGCTAAAAAAGAAACATAACTTCTAAACTTCAGTGGTTCTTCTTGTTGATGTTTATAAATGGATAATAGAAAGCCCAAAGGCGGCACTGAAAAAGGCAAGATTAAAAAAAAAAGAAAGCTCTTCAAACTGACGCAGCCAAATGTACAAAACTGAGCAGTTTTTCCACCAGCACACCAAATCAAGACGATGAGATGACTGGTAAGCTAACGTTAAGAGAGTTAGGAGCTTTGCAAGATGCCAGCAGCCGTGCAAAACAACGCTGTCTGCAAACCACCGTTCATGTTTATGTATCAAACTTTTTTCTTGTAGCTCTTCAGCAGCAGCAGCCTCTATTGCTCATTGAGTGAATATAAGAATTAGAAGAATTAATATTAATGAAGAGTATGGTGTAGGCTACACCTTCTCAATAAAAAATGCCCTGAGATAATGAATGATACCAGATGACTCAGCACTACTTTAGTGAAACTGACTAGACTTGATCAGAAAGCTTTTTAAAAAGGGGAGATTTGTGGAGAGAAATATGACAATTTGTAAAATTTGATTTAGTGTCAGAAGCAGAGCCAGGCCCCAGTTGTAGGCCTATGCAGGAGAATGATGCCCTCACTGTGGAAGACACAGGTTAACCACAGGTTGTACCACAGTGTGTGAATAAGCAAACATGATCACATTAGTTACAATAAGCCTATAACAACTTTCTATGCCCAAGTGTTAGTGACCCATTATGTTTTTTATCAAAAGATAATAGCCTAAATACACAAAGCCCATGATTGAAAGGGAATAGGATAAAAGTCATATGAAATAAGCTGGCATATTTTACCATTCGGATATTTTAGTAGTTTAAATTAAAATGTGCTTTCCATGTCAAATATTTTAAAGCTTACAGAATGCTTTTTATTGTGATTAAGGTGCACTTGAGTCTAGGGATACAGAAGGAAGTGTGAAAGGGAGAGCAGAGTCTACTCAGGGACTGATAACAGAGGCAACAATTCAGCTGCAGAACCCAGAACCACAAGCTAGGAACAAGGCAGATGAAGATGATTCTGTTGATAGTTTTGATCACTTTGCCCGACCTCAGTCACAAGATGTACATTTTTTTCTTATCATCCTCAACAAATGCCAAATGTTCCTATACCAAAGGTTTTCAATAGCCAAGATGGAACAAACTGCAAGTGGCTGACTTACTGTGAAAAATCCCTGTACTGTTTTGTTCTGTTTGGCATTTGCACCTTTGGTAAGTGATGGCCCTTTCATAAAGGGAGGCATGAAAGACTGGAAACGTATTCACCAAAGGACTGAAATTCTCATGTCTTTGGACAATGACACTGTGATAATCAAAGTTGGAGAAACCAGTGTATTGCTCAGGCATTTATTAATGTTGGCCATGTTTCCTTGAAGCTATATTTATGCAGAGGAAAAAGAGATGAAGCCAATATTAGAAAGTTATACTGTGAAAAGAATTTTTGCAGAGAACAGTGCAATACTTTTTTTAAAGTTTTATTCTTTATTTGTGTTTAAGGATTGGAATTCTGAACAATTTTGTACAGAATATATATACAGATATTGCAGAAAAGGACATTGTGATGTTTTAAAGAATAGTGTTGGAGATTTACCCTTTAACTAATGTTCTCATATTTGTGTTGAAGTTGTAAAGCAGCCGTTTCCTTATCTTATGCAAAGGATAAAGTTATGATGGTATCATTAGAAAGTGCAATACATTTTATTTTATTCTTTATTATTTAATTTTATTGCAATACATTTTATTTTGTTCGTATTTATTTGATATTTTTTCATTTTAATGTTTAGATATTTATTAACACTGTTTTTTTTTTGTTTGTTTGTTTTTTTTTTTTTACAGAAAATAGATTCTGATACTGTTAAACATTATATTGTGTTGTTGTAAAGAATACTTTTGTTAAATAAATCTTTACTGTGAAGCAACACTTAGGTTACTATATTTGCACTGAATTGGAAATGATGACTTTTTTAAAAAATACAATGAATTACAAGGCTGTAGAGAACAGTGCACTACTGCAGACTTATATACTGGGGTTTTAATTACATTATTTTTATATAGTCAGTCATGAACTAAAGTGGGCTGGTCTAAGGCATGAAACTCCAGGGCTGAAAATGAGTCCCACTTCGGCCCTGCTCTGATGATAAACAAGTTTATAACACTTTTAGAATTTGAAGCTTTTGGTCTCTGAACACGTTTGCTTGGATGCATCTAGGATGATTCCAGGCATTATAATAATAATAATATTTTTTAAAATCCACACAAAGCCTGCTGTGTGTGCTGATAACCGCACAACAAAATGTGCTGATAAATGTACCTCATTCTTTTCCAAAAGCTGAATGCAGTAGATGTAGTAGATTTCAGACGAGTTGAGCTTATAGGTTTCAGCGAGTTTAAGTGAATCTTCCAGTGAAGTAGCCAAGTCCTGTTTCAGAATATGTCTTACAAGCATCTGCTCAAACACACACACACACACTTACACTTTAAGTACAGGCAGCAGTGATTAGTATAATGCTTGGTTGATGATTCTACACTTGTACATGACGTGGATTGTACCAGGGTATTAAATGTCTGTAATCATTAAAACAGGGTGTTAACATGTACACACATTGTATACTGGTGGTGGAAAAAAATAAACAAAAAAACCCACTAACCATCGTCTCTCTGGAGTTAGAGAGTGTCAAGTTGCGAATTCCATAACATCTCAGAAGTTTCTTCATCTCCATTAAACGATAACTCTCTTTCAAAAGCTCCTGTCTGGAACAGTAAAGAGACATAAATGCAACAGTAAGTCCCACACATTAAAAAAAAACAAAAAACATATCTGCATTGTAAATCTGTATATTCTCAGCTTCCATATTAGTGTATTAGGATTTTGTGTTAGGTACTTGGGGTGCTCTTTTTCCAGATGCTGTTGAACAAGCTTCTCTATTGTATGATTCCAGGGAACCACAGCCTTGTACATGATCGCAAGGACGGCGTCCATCACCAGCTGAACGACACAGAAGGACACGATGCAGCACACAGCTATATTTGCTTTACCGATGTTTACGGTCAATCAAATATAATTGGTCTCGTTCAAGCTCGCTCATCATTCATCATTTAAACCACAATACTATTAACATGCCGGGTGATTACACATAAGAGTCGGCATATAAATAAAGTCTTTATGAAAAAATATATTAAGTTATTAGAAAGGAAGGAAGGAAATTTGATACGTTTCAGCGATTTGAGGTTTTTCCGCTTACGACAATAAGGCTCTCATATGGTTTTAAGAGCTGTGCTTACATTTGTGTCAGTCATACAGTGAACCAGAGCCACTGCTTTGGCCTCCCACTCGGTGAACAGAGATGTGATCATAGAACTGCAGCAATCCAGCAAGTCCTGAAAACGGCACAACAAATGGTTCAGCTTGAAAAAGGAAGGGAAAAGTCTTTTATCTATAGTCCTAACTAATTACTAGGGCTGCACGATTATGGCCAAACTGATAATGATAATGATTTTAACATTTAAATAAACAGACCGCTGCTTTCACCTCCATGTTGTGCTACATTCCGGCTAATGTGTAAATCTTTGCAGCAAATTAGACTGATCCTTAAAGTGCATCATCTCATAGAAGCAAAATAACAATAAAATTGTACCCAAAATATAGGATAAGTAAAAATGCCATCAACTAAATGAAAATATGTATCAAATATAACAATATGGAACTAAATGAAAACAATTCAGGCGTATGCAGAAAAGGCAATAACAGTGTTTACAGGAAGAGAGACGCAGATCAATTTCTTTTAGGAGATTACAAAAATTTAGGAGCACAGTTGAAGTTTAGTGTTTTTTTGTTTGTTTTTTTAAAGAGATGGTAGCGTTAATGTGCCACAATATAACACACAAGTAGGCATGAGAAAACTTGAGCTTGTCAATTATGACAGAATCTAAGAACATAGTGCGTGATCAATAAAAGATGGCGGTTGTGGGATTTCTTTTGAGAGAAGCAGGTGATGTTCAGTGTTACTCGTCATCATAATGGCTTCTCTGCTTTGTTCGGTTGACTGAGGTGAAGAAAAGCAGTGTGAAAGTAACTGTTGCTCAGTGTAGATGCATTTTGGACTTCCTGTAGTTTTTATTTCAATTGTATTATACAACTCCGAACAGGTCACTCGCACCGGAATGAATAAATATTTATTCACAGTCGCACAAAGTACAATGGTCATATTGTAAAGCCCTGAGTTTATCTGCAAAGTTTTTTCCCGTTCGGCGTGATGATGTTTAATGTCCCCGACAACCTCTGTAGTGCCATTTAGCATCGTGCAAGCTAGTGTCATGATTTCCCCTCGCCAAGTGCTGGAGCTCGCAGAGAAACTGGCAGCTCGAGTGCTAAAATGCTATCTCCTTTTCCGCGGTTTTGGCACTATATTGAACTGTAAACATCAATATTGCAGTCGATCATGTTAATTTAATCATGGGCAGTCAAAATCGTAATCACGATCAATATCCGATTAATTGTGCAGCCCTACTAATTACTCTCCAAGTGCACCTGCCTTAACCTTCACATTTGAACTACCTCAATTAACGAAAACGTACAAAAATCAGACAATTTGAGCAGCTTCCACTTTCCTCACACAGCACACTGCTGCAAGTATTTTGTGGTTTCAAAAGCTAATTTCTTAAAAAAATAAATATATGGAACATTTTTTTTTTTAAAGGGGGATAGCAGCTGGAAGAAAGAATGTGTATATACCCGATACTACTGCACTGTAAGAAGGAAGTATGAGGAAAGAGAATAAAAGGACCTTTATATAGTCTAACAGGATGCGATCGAGGTCCAGTCTGTGCTCCAGAGCGTAAGGTCTCACGCTGCTCTCAACAACACCTGCAATCAGCTCCGGTGCGAGAACTTTATCCAGCATCAGAAACTCCATGCTACGCGTACTGCCCTACAAAACAAACACAAAATCATCTCCCTTTCCCATCTCCTTGGCTTAATGCTGTTGACTTACAGAAGTGAGTCATTTATACAACGAACAGTAGAGGATTAAGGGCCTTGCTCAAGGGCCCAGCATTTGAACTCATGACCTTCCAAGAACCTACCCAAAATATCAGCGTCCTGTTTAAACTGCACAGACATGCTCACACGGAAAACTAGCCAAAATCCAGTAAACAAATAAACGCACAACACACCCAATTTTAGTGCACAAGTTCCCAAAAATGATCCTGGAATAGGCATTATCCAGTACATTTTAAGAAAAAATAGAAAAAAGGAAAAAGAGAGAAGGTTAGTTAGCCGATTAGTTTAATCAGGTGTGTAGGGAGCAGGGAAAACACTCAAATCTCTACGACAGTGGGTACTCAAGGACCAGGTTTGGGAACCTGTGGTTTAGTAGGTAAAATAAAAAATATAATGAATAAATGTAAACAAAAAAAAAAAAAACAACAATAATAATAATAATAATAATAATGCATTACTGCAGTGTAAGCTTCTGAGTGAAAGTTGGTACCAATACATCGCTCACGTACCATCTCGAAGTCAGACAGTGAGAGACAGCAGTTATATTTGATGTAGAGGTCACAGAGTTGGCGTAGATTTGCCACCAATGAGTTCAGATGCTCCACCTCCTCTGGGTTACAGTCCTCAACCTGTAAAGAACAAATTCCAACCGATCACGTGCACGGTGTTATAAAAAGAAATGGGTGGAGGTCACCACTGCTCTACGCATTAACGTCTCCAGACTGGTTCGTCTTTGCCTGTGGACTTCATCTCATGCTGGTTTTAATGTTTTTTTGTTTGAAAAAATTCTAGTTCTAGTATCTTTAAACTTTAATTATTATTTTTTAAAATCCTTTAGACTTTTTTTTTTTTTTTTTTTTTTTAAACCGATTCGATTTTTGTTCAAATTTTTAAAAAGTCATTCTTTTCCAGCTGACATCTTTTTTTCTGGGCTCACTGAATCATGTCCTATCAAATCAACTCCAAGCTCACACGTTAAGCTTTTAAAGACAGTGTAAAATAATTTTAAAAATAGACAAACCGCACCAGATTTGTGGACATCCAGAAGGACGGCAGGCCGAGTTCAGCGAGCATCAGTCCGTTCTGAGGCCAGTCGTTCTGAAAGAAGAGAAATAATCTGAAAACAGGATATATATTCGAGATACAAAATAAAACGTCTTGCAGAGTTCAAATAAAGAACTTATTAGAAACGCTAATTAATAATTCACACCTTCTCTGTTAACTCAAGGTCTCTTGCCCGCTGCTCCAACCATTTAGCCAGGACTCTCTGTGTAAACACAAAAGATGATCAAACGTTTTTCATGATTATCGCAATAAGCATAAAGTATTTGTGATTGTACGCTATAGTTTCAGAGTTCTAGCCTTGAAAAACTTATCCGGAAAAGATTTTTTTATATTTTCCAATTTTTAAAATCAGTGACTATCATTAAAAAAAAATAACAACAAAAAAACAAAACAACATACTGCTATTGGAGAGGGAGAAAAATTGTTTCTGAATTTGCATACTTTTCCAGGAAATGAACACAGGACAAAGTTCCTTCTCCACTCTAGGTCTGAATCATTTCTTACCTTATAAAATCTGCCACATGAATACATAAATTTTTTTTAAATGCAGGCATGTAGCTGCAGATACTGCATACAGTATGACATTGACATTGCAGGCTGTCATGATTAACATCGTACCATCATATCATACCTGTCCTTTAGGCAACACTCTCCACATAAAGGGCACCACCACACCCTTTAACCAGATACAGAGCTCCTGAGACGGGACGTCTGATGGGATGGAGCTCAACAACGCCTGCATGGATTTCTCATTAAACTCGCTCACAAACTCAGCCTGAAAAGATTGAATTAAGTCAATTATCAAAGATTCACATTGTCTTTACTTGACTTAAAAACTCGAATACACAGTGCTAGTTATGGATATAGCAACTGATTTGGTCATATCCTTTAAAACAAATCAGAACAAAAATTTGCATAAAAAATATGCAAAGTCTGGCTTCTTTTTTTTTTTTAATAAAATCCCATTTGAGCAAAAAAAAATAGAACAGGCTAGAACACTACTCTATGCAATTACAAAAACACAGCAATTACTTTTACTTGTTTGTCCAAAACTCTTCCAAAAGAATCTTTTTTGCTATAAACTGAATTTTCAGCAAAAGCAGATGTCGGTCTCTGTTATTTAGATAAAAAGTATATTAGAGGTCGACTGATTGATCGGTTTTGCAGATTAATCGGTACCGATAACCCGACTGCTGGAACTATCGGTTATCAGCACAATATCACACCAATAGATTTTCCAGGTTGCGGCTGATGCTGAGAAGGATCCGCTGTCATCATATGCTACGAGAGCGGCCTCTAGAGGCCAGATAAAAACTGTCACTGACTAATTTTGTTATTTGAAATGTTCTTTTGATTCATTTTGCAGGTCTCTATTTTTATTCGTTATTTAGAGTGCTACTTTTTGGTTCAGTTTGGACATGCATCTTTTATTTACGTTAACATTTATTAATAGTTCATTCATATATATTAATATTTACCTTATTTAAAAAAGTACAGTACATTTTCATGGTACAGTCAATACTGTTTATTTTTGTAATAAAGTTCAGAAATATTTTACTTTGAGCGTTTGTTTTTGGTTCACTAATTGGTTAGCGGCAGGTTCTGCCCAACCACGTTACTGGTATCGGTAAAATCCACTATCACTTGACCTCTAAAATACACGTCATCACTAGTGAAGTAAATTCCAAAACTGTCATTCATAAAACCCAAAAAACATTTATTTTATATGCCTGAATTGCCTGAAATATGACAAAATATTTCTGCAATTATTACACTATATTCCACTAACCTACTAAAACAAGCATGTGACCTCATTTTGTCATGCTGTACGCAACAGAACAACTGGAGAAAAACTCTTTTTACTGAACTTAAACAGCAAACGAGGCTCATCATACTCTGCCTTCAAAATCCTCCTCCTTTTGTCTGAAAATTTTCAGTGCATCCTTAGTTGACAGTAACATACATGTCTAAGATTGTGTGCAGATGTACCTCGTGTCGGAACCACAGGTACTGCGCCCTGCTGAGGTTCCCCTCTCTTAGAAGTGCGAGTATCTTTTTCAGGTAATCTCTGCTGTTCAGGAACTCGATCCAGGACACACCACTAAAAATGGTGAGGGAGACAATTTCATTAACGCACTTAATATGGATTAGGGATGGGAAAAAAATATCATATCATATAATACTTGACATCTTGTCACAACATTTTGTTTCGCCATAGTGGAGCCATAAGATCAACAAAATTGAATGAGACTGACTAATTGTTAGCAACATTACTCCAAACATCACGTTCGACATCCATCACCAAGCATGTCTTGGCTGACTAGATCTGGGGTGAAAGTGGAAACTTGTGCAAAACTGACATTTTATTTCAGGCACAAGCTTGGAAGATGCTTTAAATGAGTATACAAATCAGTACAAACTTAAAACTTTTTTGAGTCTTGACATTTAGGACGGCATTTTAATTTGGAAAATTTCTCCCAGCCCATGCACGCAAGGACTGGTTAATAAAACATACTTAAATTTGTCTGAACCGTAGAGGCCGCAGAAGGTGGCGAGTTTGGCCAGAGCTGACTGGATGTGGGATGATGGGAAGCGACTGCCAGCGTAGTTCAACATCTCCTCAGCTGTAGTGAGTGTGGGCCAGAAAGCATTGAGGCAGTATTGTACCACGTACTGCTCATCCTGGTTGGGGACAAAAGAGGGTGTATTACACGTCCAACTGTTGCACCTGAATAAATGAGCTTCAAGAATTATACCATCAGTACTATAGCATACTTTTCTTTTTCTTTGCCTTTTAGCAGGTACTGCAACTTATCCAACAAACGGATGTGTTATCATTTTGGCATGAGCCTAATTATAACAATTCCACTTGATGCTTTAGTCTGTAGATGTCACATTTCAATAATGCTTTTTTTTTTTACTAAAAATCATTTTGAAAACTACAGATTTTCCTAAACTTAAGTATCTCTTTTGCATGTATCTCAACCAGAGGCATTTTAAAAAAAGTCTTGATTCATTAAAAGTGAAAAAAAAATTAAATTACATTTAAACCAGAGGTGCCAAACAAGGGCCCGCGGGCCAAAGTTGGCCCGTGGTGTCTTTTGATTTGGCCCACCATGCCATATATGAGAAGAGGGAAAGTGTCGAAAAAGAATGAATTAAACTGGGAGAATATGGCAGATATTACAACTGATGGAGTCCCGGCAATGGTAGGGAGGAAATGTGGCCTTGATACCTTGGCGTCTCAAAGTCAGTGAATGTGGGAGGAAAGCAGTAAAGTACTACTGTATTTTACATCAAGTACAGCTATGTGCCAAATCCATCAGGCTTGTGGATGTGATGCATGACTTTGTGTTGTTTGCTCAACCCTTCACCATCAGTGTGGACACAGTCAGAGATGATCTTCAGATGGAACTAATTGAGCTTCAGTGTGATTAAGAACTCAAACACAAGTCCCTTCCCTTGACAGACTTCAACAAACCTGTCCCACCAAACAGGTACCTAAAGATGTGCAAACAGGCACAAGTGATGCTGTCTGTTTGGCATACCTACCTCTGTGAGCAGACTTTTGATGAACTTAAACAAGTGTAAACTGAGAAGCAAACTAACTGACTCTCACCTACATAATACCCTGACTTTGTCAGTAAGACAGCTGCAGCCCAATTTGGAAAAACTTTTGAAAAATAAGGACCAGATTCATGTCTATCATTAGAGGTCACTGATATTGCAAGCATATGGATGCATTGCTTATAGCTTGAATTATTAGGCATTGAACTCTACTGTACTATAAATGGGATTATTTCTATGGTTTCACTGTACTGTAAGTTTCATTGAACTATAAAACTTGGAAAATAAACCTGCCTTAGTTAAGCAGATTACAGATTAATGTTTTCTATTTATTTATTTTTAAATATTATAAATGAGGGGAACCATGGCAACTTTAATTTTAATATAATACAGTTTGGTATAATGCAATGTTTACTTTCGGCCCACGGCCCTCAATAAAGTTTGGTTTTTGGCCCTTCACAGGAAAAAGTTTGGGCACCTCTGATTTAAACACATCGGTTGTCTAAAAGCAAACACTATTCATTGGCGCCTCTTGCATTTAGTTTTTTAATGTGATAAATAATATGTAAAATCTATACCTAATAAACCTAGGTCTATCTTCATATGCATCATTAGTTAAATTAAATTATTAATATTAATATTATTTAATTAATATTAAATCCTACAGATTTCTTTGAAGCTGCATTTATTAAACTGCCTCTTTATCTACAATACACAAGACTTTTGTATTAAGTTTTTTTGAGAGAGTAAACAAAAAAAAAAATTCTACATCATTTTGCTGAAAGTACTGTAGAGGTATCAAAGTATATTATACGCTAATTTATTTAATTTGTGGTCATTTTTGGCTGTTCGACTGAATTTAGACACATTTAGCCTACTGTATTTACATGTATGATAAATCCTGTCAGATGTCTATCTGATTTCTCACACATGTAAATACAGTATACAAACAGGTTTAATTATCTCACTTGGGAAAGATTATGTATGCATCATAAGACCGTACCATAATCTTCATCAGGTTTGTTTTGGCTTCCTCAACAAGCTTCATCCCCACTTCCTGACCTTGATCAGCGAGTGACACTAAAGCCAGTTTTTCCATCACAAAGTCCAACTTCACCTTATACACCAGCTAGAAAAATAAGAGGATACATTTTTTTTTAAAGGACATAAAATGCTGTTTTATATATATATACACATACATAGAGAGAGAGAGAGAGAGAGCGAGAGAGAGATAGATATATAATCATATATCTATCTATATACATCTCCCGCACTCTCATATATATATATATATATATATATATATATATATATATATATATATATATATATATATATATATATATATATATATATATATATATATATATATATATATCTCCCTATCTATCTATCTATATATATATCATCATATATCTATCATTCATATATATATATATATATATATATATATATATATAGAGAGAGAGAGAGAGAGAGAGAGACAGAGAGATATATGATTATATATCTATCTATATATATATATATATATATATATATATATATATCTCCCTATCTATCTATAGATACATATCTCCCTCTCTCTCTCCATATAGCTATATCTATCTCTATATATCTCCCTCTCTCATTCATATTATATATATATATATATATATATATACATACATACACACACACCTATCTCCCCCTCTATATATATATAGATAATCATATATCTATCTATCTAAAATCATATCTTCATATATATATATATATATATATATCTCTAAATATATCTCCCCCTCTCTCTATAGATATATAATCATATATCTATCTATGTGTGCGTGTATATATATATATATATATATATATATATATATATATATATATATATATATATATATATATATATATAGATAGATAGATAGATAGATAGATAGACACACACACGTATATATTTTTTTAATTATTAATTTTTTTTTACCTCAACATCAAGCTCAAATGCAATCGCAAACTTCTCCGCTTCTTCAAACTTGTGCTTGTAGAGAAGCCTATTCAACCTGCAGGTTAGATGCGTAAAAGACTTTACAATGTAACTGTGGAAGAGACTGTATTAATTAGATTGCTGAAAAAAATACAGTATATAATAAAACCTGTTCTCTGGAAGAGCCTCTGTGAAGCATCTAAGGACTAACCCCAAGGCTGATCCTTCAGCGCTGCTTTGTATGGATGCACGCACACACACACACAAAAAAAAAAAAAAAAAGAAAAAAAAAAAAAGAAACGAAGCTTTACAATAAGAAGAAACAGGAACGAATTCTATTTCTGGGCATAAAAGCTACATACACTGTTTTTTTTTTTCCCTAGACACCTGAACAAGACACCGTTATACCCTTACCTCTATACTAACATACTAAACTACCGTACGTTATATACCAGCTTTGGCGTAGTGTTTATAACATACTATTTCCTACAGGAGTTTACAGCTTGGGGTGGAGTTACAGCTTACTGAATATTAGTCGGCTAAAATATAAATCGTGCATCGCAGCTTGGGAGAGAGTTCCACAATATTCTTTCTTTGAGGATGCAGCGGTGATCATATTTCAAGAAAATACGGTTGCTTATTTGCTACATCCTGATTGGTCAATGTCAAACATAAGTCCAAGTGTCCCAAGTTTTCGATATGCTACAAACTTATCATGAGATCGTTTGGCACTCAAGTCAGATAATATCATCTCATATCATCAAAAATCCAACTGTTCCCTGCTCACCTTGTTGAATTATCTGAAACGCCTTCCAGCAAATAGATCACGTCCTAATTTAATTTAGAGAATGAAAACAATTCGTGAAAAAGAACATCTGTGCCATTTAAAGTTTGATTTAAAGATGTATATAACCTGGTTGCGGTTGTAGACGTACCATACTAATGGCATTCTGTACCAGCGACGACACCTCAGAGACCTCGAGTGAGTAAAGGACCTCCATAGCAGGAAGGGACTGAACCAGAAGCTTCCTCAGGTGAGGCTACCACCAGTCATGAAGGAATTAGTGTAACATTATGAAATAATTATTCGTATAATATTAATATAACTCGCTTTAAAAGTTTAACCAAATTTTAGGCATGTATCAAAACGATCCACTTATTCAATCCTCCAAAAGGATGAGATGTCAAAACGACTAAAATTATTCATATGAGTTTCACATATTTGAGGTACATAGCCCTACAGTATGCACAGTATAACTACTATTAGTTACGAGGGTAGAGAATGATAACAGCTCTTAAGTGTTTAAGACATTTTATAGTGAGGAGGAACGAAAATTTGCAGACTATAAAGTAGAAAATGACAAATACTCGAGAGCGCAACACACAACACACCTGGTTCTCTGCCGGGGTCAAAGTCACGATCTTCCTGCTAGTGCTCTCTTTTCTGGAATTTAACAGAATTGTCATCTCCTTAAATATGCACATTTACATATTTGAAATGAGCAAAAAAAAAAAACAAGCCATGAATCAAACTAGCAAAATAAACTGTTTATAGCAAGGCTACAAAATCAATGCAAGTCAAAAAGAGCCAGCTGACAAGAGCAAGAGTACTGGAGCTGTAGGAACTAATAGGGATTCAGCCTGGTGAAAATCAGAGCTATAATCATAAAAGATAGCTGGATAGATGTTACGAGTAACAGATACATCCCAATTTCAGCATTCAAAATTCTGGCGCAAATCCAAACAGCAGGCACTCACGTGCCAATGGATGTCAAGTCTCCTTCTGTGATCAGGAGGAAGTCGAGGATGTGGAGATCAGGCCAGCAACACAACATAACCAGCGATTGAGCGTCCCACAAACTCAGCATGTCCTGAACACAGTACACATCACAAAACAAGACTAAGATACAGGAATTTTTGTTTGAGCACCTTTTCAATATTTGCACCAAATATTTTTCCAAAAAAATGTAAAAATCAAGGAAGCAAAACTGAAAGACACTCGCCGGTCCAGGTTGAGTTGCTTTAGTACTCAAGGTAAATGTGAACGTACGGTAACAAGACTTTTTCTGTTTGACCGACATTATCCAGAAGAGAACAGTGCAGCTGGAAACAAATATCGTGAATAGATGGAACAAGATTGGTTTCTCACCTCTTCGTTCAGCACATACATCAAATTGTCCACCACTTGAATCTTCCTCGCACCTGAGGCGAAGACAGAAAAACACAGCAAATGAGCTCCAAGGATTACGTCGACTTACTAATGTCAAAGCATTAGACAAGCCTAATGCTTTGACATTTTGATACAAATCATTACCTGGCATTAAAGTTGAGTCCAGAACACTGCCAAGCAACATCGGCCTCTGATCAAGCTCCATGTGCCATTGGGAAATGCTAGTTTCTCCATGAGCCTGTTAGCAAAGTTGAGAACCAGTGTTGAAATTAACTTCCAGCATGCCAAAAACAGCCTCGGTCTGCAGCATGAACAACGACGACTTAGCCGAAACGACACTGTGAATCATCCGCAGCAGCAATGTGAAAACATACCCTTGTGATTATGTACTGCTGGAAATATCACACTCACAATCATGCTGTTGTACTAAACATCAGCACAGATATGATTCAGCCAACCGAGTTTTTATAACGACTGTTCAGGAGAAACAGTCGAGTGAGTTTACACATGCTCCAGAGACTCTGTGTCAATTATATTATCATTAGGTACAGACAGTGACATCATTTTTAAGTGTGGAACATCACAATTTAGAGAATAGAGACACTTAATTTTTTATTTTTGCTTTAAATGTAAAATCAAGCATGGTTCTTTGAGAAATCAGATTACCCCGAACATGAGGTAAACCTCGCTGCCAAAGATGGCCAGCGCTGCCGAGATACAGCCCTCTTTACTGATCTCTTTAGTGGAGCAGAAGTCCATGTGAATGTTACCTTGGATCTGCAACACAAAAAATAAATAAATAAAAATCATATTATATATATATATATATATATATATATATATATATATATATATATATATATATATATATATATATATATATACACACACACATACATATATACACATACACACACAGTCAAACTTTCATATGAATTTAAAGAACAGTTCAAATGAGATCATTCAGACAACATACCTCATTTAAGGCGCTGAGGTCCATGTTTTCAATCGCTATTGACAAAAAAAAAAGAAGAAAAAAAAGAGAGAAGAACTGAAATTGTTTAAGCACTCTAAGCGAATTACAGAAGTTTGTAACAGCGACTGCTGTACCGGTCGACCGATAGTGGATTTTACCGTTAATAAATAAGCTGGGTGGGACCAATGAATTAAACTGATACTGAAAGAAAGCATAACACTCAAAGTAAAATACCGCAAAACTGACTGTACCATGAAAATTTCCTTTTTAAAATAAAGTACAAATATAAATATTAATAAATATTAAAGTAAATAATAGATATATGGCCAAATCGAACCAAAAAGTAGCACTCCAAAAAACAAATAAAAATCGAGACCTCCAAAATGAATAAAAATATAAATAAATAAACACTTCAAAAAACACAACAAAATTGGTCAGCGATAGTTTTTATTTCGCCTGTAGAGGCCACTCTCATACTGTATAATGACAGCGGACCCTTCTCAGCCACTCTTAAATAGAGGTGTGGATTTAGTTCAACTAGTTAGTTCCACAGCCAGTAGATACACACAGCAGTTGGTTATCGGTGCCAATTAATCTACAAAACCGATTTTTAAAAATAATAATCGGTCGGTCGACCTCTAACCTGCTGTACCGATCCGTGCAGTAGAGCATAAACTTTCACAAACCTTTCTGCGTCTTCTCCAGTGCAAGATTGGATACGTGCAAGAATCCATTTTGAACAACGACAAAAAGATGGTATAATCCTAAGAATTAGAGACAAACCAAGTTGACAACAGACACTTAGCCAATAGCTTTAAACATCCTTTCACCAATGTACTGTTGAATTCTCAATTTTGATTGGTCGGAAAGTGTTGATTAGTATTCTCTAACAAGCATCTCTAAGAGTAGCTCCGCCTGCAAGGCTGATCACTGGTTTATATTAAATGTGCTCATTCTAATACGTGATTGTTTCTATACTAGCAACTTGTTCAACAACAACAACATGTTATTTATCAAAGAAAAACTATAACTATTGATATGGTGAAGTTTTCGCTTAGGAGACATTTATATTGAACAGTTACAGAAGGAGTCTCCAGTGTCAGAAGTTTGTAACAATCAGTAAGCTTTCCAACACAACAGTCTTGTTCTTTAATTAATACAATAACGTAATTGTAGACAGATTACTGTTATATGAGATGAATAAAACACTTTGTAGGAAAACAAATCAAACAAACAAATTATGGAAACGCTACATGACACGTTGTGGTGCCGGGGCGTGGTTGAGCGCCGGCTATTTAGTGAGAGGAGGTGGGTCGAACTGGCAGAATTCTGTTTCTGGTTCTCAAAGTACCTGGAGAGCTCTGTGTTTCATGTAGTATGAGGCTCTTGTAGGTTGTTTCCTGATCATTTGATGAACGTTGCTGTAGAGCCTGGAAAAATAAAATAGTTTCATGTAGCAACGCAGAATTAAAAAGCTATTAAATAACACATTCTTTAATGAACAGTAATCGAGCTGAGAACACTGAATGCTTCATCAAACGGACTTGCACTTCAAGGTGATGCTCGTAACCCACTTACTTTACTGAGGATGGTCTTCTTCAGGGGGACGTATATAATATGAAGATTGCCGTTTCTCTCACCGACGAACAAAAACCGTCCCTGAGGACAAACACTCACAGCATCCACTAACGTATCTGCACACAGCACGCACATGTCTTAATCAGTTTCATTTTATATAACTTTATTAGTAATATATATACCTAAGTACTAGCAGGACTCAAATCATAGACATTTCACGATTACACTGGTATATGTTAAGATCAGGACAGATGTTGCCATATATAGTCAGAAAACTCCTTCTTGGCATGATCCTAAATCTAATACAACTCCACCATAGCTATGAAATGAACAAATTACTATCCGGTGCCATGCCCTGGTTTTCAGACACGGGGTGACATGATAGGTGTAGGCAAGTTTACCAAAATACTGATGATGCAGAACAGTCTGGAAACTGGGTTCAAAGAGGACCACGGTGCTATCAGCCACAACAACACAGCAACTCGTATTATTGAAGGCGTAGATCCTGGAGTTAGGCGGCACCTAAAAAATATATATATTTTTTTAAACAGCTAATGTGTTAAAGCTAGTCATATGTAAACAGCAAAAACAAACAAACAAGTATTGGTTATGATGTCAGAGGAACCAGTTCAAAAGCAGGATGTTTCATAATAAAAATTTTTTTTTTAATTAACGTTGGTGAATTGCTGTTGGAAAAGAGGGAATAAAATACTTCGGAACATGCCGGTATAGGATATTTTATATAATGTACAACAATACAACAGCACATTCTATAACGTATAACAATACAACAGCATGTTCTATAACGTATAACAACACAACAGCATGTTCTATAACATATAACAATACAACAGCACGTTCTATAACATAATATAACAGAATGCCCCCACAGTGTTGGTGTGAACTGCTGGTTCACGTCGTGACTGTATAAATGAACTAAAGTCTATAATTTGGAGTGAGTGAGTCAGTCAGCTGATTTAGTTTCACTCTGCACGGTCAGCCCGTGACACAAACAATGAAGGAATATACACTCGGTGTCCACTTTATTAGGAACACCTCTGCAATTACCCAATCATGTGTCAGCAGCACAATGCACAAAATCACGACAACATGATAAACAGGAGCGGCTGAGGAGGGTCTGCTGCAGTTACACAGTATGACAGCTGCCTCTAAAGGCGAAATAAAAACCCATCACTGACTCATTTTGTTGTGTTATTTGAAGTGTGTGGGGTTTTTTTTATTATTATTTTTGGACGTCTCTATTTTTATTTGGTGCACTACTTTTTGGTTCATTTTGGATGAATATCTTCTATTTACTTTAATATTTATTAATAGTTCATATACGTTAATATTTATTTCATTTTAATGAACGAAATCTAAAATCTTTTAAAAGGACAAAGACGCCGTTTTGAAAACTATTAAATCGGAGGTAAAGTCAGGAACAGGTGAAAGAACATGTTAAACTAATGGCACGCTCGTGAATCGTATTTCATTGTTTTTCTCTCATATCTTAACATTAGGAACGTGTGATATTTTTCACTGCTGTATCAAGGTGTGTATTCGGGCTGGGCAATATGACGACCTACGAAACTACTTGAACAACAAGGCAATTCATTTGTTTATGCAGACATGACGATAGCCAAAACAACAATTTGGAATGTCCTGAAAAAGAAAACCAATGGTGTGCTGAGAAACAGACTCCGAACGGGTCGACCAAAGAAAACAACAACAGCTGATGACAGATATTTTGTGAGAGCTGTGAAGAAAACCCCCAAAAAAAACAACAGTCAGTGACATCAACAACCTCTATAATCCACGATTCGAAGAAGACTTCGAGAGCAGAAATACTGAGGCCATACCACAAGATGCCAACCACTCATCAGGAGTAAGAATCAAAAAGGCAGACTGGAATTCGCAAAGAAATAGAGATGAACCACAAAAGTCCATGAACCAAGATTAACCTCTACCAAAGTGATGGAAAGACCAAATTTTAGAGAAAGAAATACTCTAAATCATGATCCGAAACATACAAGCTGATCTCTGAAGCATGGTGGAGGTAGTGTCACGACTTGGGCTTGCACTGCTGATTCTGGAACATTCTCAATAATCTTTATCGATGATGGAACTCATGATGATCACAGCACAATGAATTCAGGAGTCTATGCATTTAGATGTAAATACCAGGAAATCGAAGCGGAAACTCTCGTCTCATAATCCGTCTTTTAACCTCTAACACAAATCTCTTCAGTCGGGAGCAAAAAACAACAGAACGGGCCTTGCCGATCCAATACTTTCGGTATTTCGGACTGTGATGTTGATATTGTAATACATAAATTCTCTCACAACCCAGCAAACAGGGGACATCCCTGGATGTTGCGGACGTCAACTTAGATCCACATTTGCTCCGGTTTATAACATTAGCTGGCGGATTTTCCAAGGAAGTCAGAGGAAATCGAAATCATAACACTACTGAATGTGCTCATTTCAG